>NW_026716807.1:0-16692 GCF_029784015.1 Lycium ferocissimum | reverse complement strand
AGGCGTAATTGAGGTATGTAAAGCCTTGCCCTTTTATTCCTTGGCATGTTCGAGTCGACGGGCTTGACGGCGAGCCTCGATGACAACACTTCTCACAATTCGAGATTGAAATTAGTGCAAAATCCGTCAGTAAGACTGAACCCATTTCTTCTAAAGTTGACCTATAAGCATGTAACTTCCATAAATGGAGTCGAAACACTCTAAAATGATTATGGATGACTCCCTAAGGTTTATTATCTATAATTTACGTACCTTATTATGGTTGGGTCCGAGGTGGGCCCACAATACCCCGATACTCCCGTATGGTTCAAATCGATATGTTTTGTCGATTTTCATAAGTAACTCTTAACTATGTTACGTCGCTAACTAATAAGTATTATGGTTTCTTTACGAATGCGAATATTATTGACCTGCGGAACGGTTACGGATACTCGTTCTAATACGATACTCGCTTATTCCGATTTGACTTACCTTGAACTACTTCGGTTTGATTACGTACGTATGTCGGTGCCGTATGCATATGGTTTCTCATTTGTACCGTTCGTGGATGCCTCAATGCTTCCTTCAACGCGCCGGCCGGTTCGTGATTCGTGCACTTGACTGCATTGTTCACCGCGTCCCTCGGATGTGCGGGCCGGGATCCGTACCAGATCGGTTCGGATCCGATTATGATTATGATCGATTATGTGAGATTATGGGGATGGCGGCCGGGATGGCATTTGATCGGTCCCAATACATCCCCACCGCGTCCCGTACTACGAGGGCGGGGTTACGATACCGCGTCCATTATGAAAGGGCCGGGATCCGTCCGCGTATCGGGATCCGATTTCGATATGTCCGTCTCGCATATGATTATGACTGCGCATGCATGATTACGTACGTTACGCTTATGTATGTCCGATTTGGATCATGACTCTGTCTGTCACACTTCTGGAAATCTGATTCGGACTCTGATTCTGTCTGTCTGTACGCTCTGTAAGTCTGATTCTGCTTATCATTCCGTCCGTACATTCTGTAAGTCCGACTCTGCTTGTGATTCTGTCTGTACATTCTGTAAGTCTGACTCCGCTACGAATCCGATTCTGTCCGCTTTATTTCTGTATTTCCGTCTGTTACGATTTTACATATCTGACTCTGGTTATTTTAATTATGTATGTTATGTTTCCGCTTTACATACTCGGTACATCTTCGTACTGACCCCCTTGCTTCTCGGGGGCTGTGTTACATGCCCACAGGTACAGACGCGCCACACGGTACGCCGCCAGTTTAGGTTATCGGTCTGCTGTCTGGAGAGCTCCTTTCTGATCCGGAGCTGATACTTTTGGTATATATCTTCTGTTGTTTATACATTCTGTATGTATATGACTATTTGGGTACGGCGGGGCCCTGTCCCGTCTTCTGATTCTGTTCTGTATGTTAGAGGTCTGCAGACATGTTTGTGGGTTGTGGGTTGTGGGTTGTCCCCGTCCGAGCAGTATGTGCGATCTGCGACTTTACGATATAACGACCCCTAACGGCTTCGTACGTACCGCATGTATATGCGCGTATGTATATTCGTGCAATGTATGTTATGTACGTATGAATCTATGTATGTCCGTATGGATTAGCAATTTGGTATGTCGGGTACGTTAGGTAGGTCCGTATGGGTGTCCGTGTAGGACACCGATCCGTCGCCCACCTGGCCGGGTCGTGACATTCTGAATGTCAGTTTTGTAGGCGGCTCCATCAGCCGTCATGTCATTCTGTATTATGCCATAAGTTCCATATGATTACAAATTCTGTGGGTCTGTACATTACAAAGATATTTCCAAAAATATTACTGTATGTGTCATTTTTGTCTGGTTCAGAGTCCGAGAGATCATGTTTGCAATAAGAGTCAGTGGGTTTGCTCGGCTCCGAATGTGGGGTCGGGTGCCCATCACACCCTAGCAAGATTAGGTCGTGACAAAGTGGTATCGCAGGCAGTGTCCGTCCTAGGGGTTATACGCAAAATCGTGTCCGGTAAGTCATTTATAGTGTGAGCGCGCCACATCTATAAACGGTGAGGCTACGGGGCATCTAGGGATTGTTGACCTTCTTCCGTCTTAGATCGTGCGATAGAGGCAAGTCATGGGAGGATGAAATTCCTATATGTGGGCCTTACATACGATGGAAGAAAGTAAGTGATGACATGGTAGGTTATGACATAAATCTTGGCGAATTTGTTCCGCTACCTGAAACTGAAAGCTTGGGATGGTTGGAATGCGTCATATAACTGTATGTTCTGTGAGGCGTCATCGGTATTTGTTGCGTACAGAGTTTGAATAGCAAGAGTGATAAAAGAGATTCTGCTGAACTTGCTAATTAGAATATTTAGTCAGATATGTCAAAAAGAGGGAAAGAAAATATCGTAAGTAGACAATGAATGAGATGCGCTGTTCGGAGGAGTTATGAATCTGGGTATGGCGTGAAAAATGATTATGGAAATGACATTCGATGCTTAGCAGAAGCAAAAATCTGTTGGAGGATTTAGAGACAGCTGATAATCGATTCTGCGGGAAGTTATTATGTAGGGATGGTGAGTGGAGGTGTAAATAGGATCAGACCCGAAATACTTATAAGTAATGACGACGAAGGTATATTTGTTAGTATTGGGAATCTGGGAGTTTAGAACGAAAGATGAATATTGTGGAATAAGAAGGGTAAAACAAAGAACTATGGAAAAAGGGACGTGTTACGAAAAAGTCTCGAAATCTGTAAGACTTCGATCTGCTCCAGATTATGTAGTAAAGGTCATGTGGCGAAGCGGACACAAATATACTGGCATTAGCGCATCGTATTTCATCCAAGTTCCGAGGTTAAGCGTGCTAGGACTAGAGCAATTCTGGGATGGGTGACCCCTGGGAAGTGTATCCTTTAGAATATGTGGGATAGATAGAAATCTTAATAAGGATGGCCACGAAGATAAGTAACGCCTAATGGCGAACTGGCCAAAAACAGGACACGATTTATATGACTAGAATACACGGGTAAAGTGTGAACAGAAAAGTGAGCTATTGAATGTATGAAAAAGACTTATCAAGTTCTGTAGGAAAGTGTGGGATAGAGATTATATGTTGACGGAAATAATGATAAAAACAGGAAAAGAAGGAGTAGTATATCATGTTAGGTCAAAGTTTTAAGAGATACTTCCCACGCCATCCGTAAGAAGCCTTACTCCTTTTTTGGAGAATCTTGATTTGAAGAAGCATACATGAGCGACAAATTCGCAATTCATCTAAATGGGCTAAAGTATGTTCCGATTATATTATGTTTTAGAAGGGGGCCAATATTGACGGGCAATGACGTCCGGTAACCGAGTGTGACCATGTCGAAAGAGTGCAAGCATACCAGCAAGTAGTGGTGATCTAACTAGTTCGTTCAGAACTCAAGAATAAATTAGAAGGTAATTATGTGAACCAAGTACTAAGATGTCCTGTGGTGTTTGTCAGGCTTTAGTTCTTTTTTTTATGGAGATTGAAGAATGTCTTTTGGTAATGGCCTATTGAATTGTGATTAACGAATTAGAAATGGAATTCATGGGAAAAAAAAGAGACATAGATGAAAGAAGTGCAAAGAATACCAAGATAGCACTTAAGATGGGCGTAATTAATTGACCGTGAGTCTGGGATAAATGGAAAATATATAGTTATGGACAGAAGAGGTAATGCGACAAAAGGTCATAAGATAAGACCACTACTAAGGTGAAGTTGGTATGATTTCGGGTAAGACTATAAGTTAGCAATGAGTATACGGAAGGAGCGAGAGAACATGAAGCATAAGGGAATACTACATACTACGTAGATATGACCCTACCTCGGAGGCAACAAAAACTATAAGAAATAAGAATTGAGAATTTACGAAAAGACTGATATGTTGTAAGTTATTGCGAAAAGTAGACGGTACCTATCGTATGGGAAGAAAAATGGTATTATCAGAAAGCTTGGAACATTTATCGTCAAAATATAAATGTTACCGAACGAAGAGTTTGAAACGATTCTACGCACTAACTAACCATTGACGGGAATTAACGGAATATGGCTTGGATATGTTGCTGCCACAAGGACGTTACTCGAGTGCTAACCGTCGGATTAAATTTTGTACGAGGTAATCGAGAGTTTTACCGCCCGGTGAGTGTGTTAGGATTTCATACAAGGGTAATTTAAGTTATCGAAGGTATAAAAGAGATGTGGATATGGTATGGTATGCTAAATGTATTTGGAAAGAACCATGTGAGTTCGGAAACTTTGAATGGAGACATAGGATGGAATATAAATAAACAATGATATGGGAGCACCCAAAAGGGGGGAAGCGGATAAGATAAACGCAAAAGTAAGATGGAAGTCAACTGATATTACGACACGTTTAATGTGAACGCTTGAATTTTTCGCGGGGTCCTACGCTGCAACTAGTTAGTGAAATCTGAAACCGACAACAAACGAATGGAAGCCAAGACGATAATTAAAATAGTGCTAAGGATTATTGGTAAAGGTCGTGGGTAATATGATCCCAGGAAAGGGATGGTTGTAAAAATTGAAAGGATATGACAAGAAAATGATAATAAGTAACTTAAGAGGATAATACAAAGGATATCAATACTATGCTGGACTAAAGGCCAAGATGTTGGCTACAAAGTTATTTGTTAATGATAGTATGATGTATCAGTGACAACGGAGAAAAATCCGTTATGGTAGGAAATGAGGAAAAATGTTAAAGGACTGAGTAGAGGAAGGGAAAGAAATACGACAAATAGAATCAGCGCATTTTGGTACGAATGGGATACGTAAGATAGAATGAATCAGGAAAAGGAGAGACTATATTTGAGATCGGACATACTTTCTGCGAATCATGCAAGAATGGTTATGTAACTCACAAGTATTTGCGCGTTGAGCAAACCAAGTGAGTACATACTTGATAAGAAAGGTAAGGATCCAGTAATAACAATATAGTTATGATATTTTGAATACGATACAGAACCAAATGCAGAGATGGTCCAGACCAAGTTACCAAAGTGGAATTGGTACTAAAGGTAAGCAGAACTTAACCAGGGTCATATTAAAGATTTCCCCCGATACTGATTATAAGTGGCTAAGTATGAGTGGCTAAACTCTCATACTATCCTAGGGTTCTGTCGAAATCCTGTTATAATCCAGTCATGTTCTGTGAATAGTGAAAAAATTTTTCTGTGAAAAAAACCTGCATGGGAATTTTACAATGGGGAAGAGAGAGAGGCTTTCAGAAATAGGGGGAGATTTTTCTGATGCCTTTGATGTTTACAAGTGAGAACCTTTTATAGGCCTCTGGAAAGGATAAGCATTCTAGGATGCATACAAGTGGACGGCTATCTTTAAAGATGCCTTTCTACTTTATAAAAAGTTGGGGCGGCTACTTTGTAAAAGTTGTCTGCCATTTGTCTTGTCTTCTTTTTGGAAAGTAGGACGGCTGCTTTTTGAAAAGTTTGTCGGCCATCTTTCGTCTTTTCGTTCCTTGCCTTCTGCTTTTTTGAAGAGGCAAATTACCTGAGATCTTGTCTGAGGTCGTAATCAAGATATGCTTGAGCCAGTTCTTACGGATCTAGCATATCTCCATTGTCGTTTGATTCGATGGGCGAAATCCAATAATTCTTGAATGTCTAGAGGATTTGCATCGTCGAGTCTATTCAAAGCCTGTAGTAGCTTTTTCTTTAGTTCAGCCTTAGATTCCTTGGATCCTTTGCTGCTGCTGGTTGATGCTGCTTGTTTTCCTTTTGATGGTGATGGTTTGTCCTTAGGGACCCATCCTTTGATTTTAATTGTTTTGCTTAAATGTTTTATCCTATGAACTTCAGTTATGTCAAAGGTCCAACTGAGAATATAGGATATCCTTTTAGCAATATAATACTTACACAATTTAATGTGGATCCGGGTAGGTTGAGATTCCTTGTTCAACTTGGAAGGTCTCGTAATGTTTATGGAAGTTTCTAGGCATGGTGAGTTCATTACCACCGAACCTTTTCCACCAATCGTAGAACCATCTTGGGATGATCGACTTTGAAAATCGTTCGCTATATTTTACGAACCATGTGTGTGTCTGGGCGACATACATAAAGTTTACCAAGCTTGTTCATAATTGTAATAGTTATAGACTGGGTCTATGTCGTTCGATAGAATCATTGAGGTGTAGTGATCAACCATCCACTCAAATGGACTAATAACCTTGTTAATAGTGAATTTTGAGAATTCAATCGCTCGTTCGGATCTCTCGTCGTCTTTGAGTTTATGCTCAATAGTCAAGGATCCTGTATCTGTTAATATGAACTCGAAATATCTCCTAGTTTTAATAGGATCGTCTGATTCAATATAATTCCGGTTAGTATAACAGGGTTTTAGAAGGTCTTCTACCTTCCAATTTTCATAATGTTTATCGAGTGCTAGGACAGGTATCTCGATCTTGTTTATGATGGCAAATTCTTCTGGAGTTGCCTGTTGAACTTCTTTCTTTGTTAAGGGAGTATTTGGGTTGACTGCTTGTGCAAAACTTTCTGGAGTTTTCATTTTATAATCATCACTGGTTAGGATTCTTGTTTGTGATGAGCTGGCTTCTTGGTCCTTTTTAAAAGGTGAAGTTGCTTCTGCTTGAATAGTACCGAGTATGGTTAAATTTGGTCTAGTAGGTGGTTGAGTTGTGGGTAGTGTAGGCCTCATGGGCCTAAGTGGTAGGTTGGGAAATTCGCTAAGGCCGAATACCCTTTGGGTGATTTGGCCTCGATCCGCCGGGTTTTTTCGAAAGGGCGAGTTTGGGGCACGGCCTCATTGTTTCCCTCGTAAATTCCCTTGTAAGAAAACTCCGGCAAAGAATTTAAATCACCTTTTATAAATTCTATTTTAAAATCAAAGCTTGATAATAGTGCTTGCCATCCGGCGAAAATGCTTTGAAACAAGATTCTTAACATCTTTTTGTAAAATGTCTTTCTTTGCCGATTTACAATCAACTCTTAGTAAAAATTCTTTGTTTATCAAATCATCTTGAAACTTTGTAATACATAGTACTATAGACAAAATCTCTTTTTTGACAAGCATTTCATAATTCTTTTGAGCGATTCCGTATCCTCGAAGTGAAACGAACTAATTGTTCTAAAGAATCCGAGGAGAGTCTTTGTTTAAGGATTCCACCATATCCTTCGTTAGAAGCACTGTTTCAACTATCAGCGAAGGCATCCGGATTTGGGATACCTAGGCATGGGAGATCTTGGACAACCTTTTTTATTTCTCGGATGGCCTTAGTTTGTTCTAGACTCCATGGAATTGGATTCTTTCTAAGACGTTTGTACGAGGTTCACAGATCTTCCTAATATTTGGAATGAAATCTGCAACATAGTTAAGACTTCCTAGAAATCTTTGTAACTGGGTTTTATCAGGAATTTCATCCGGAAATTTTGAAGAGAACTCAATGGCTCTACAAATGGGTTTATAAGTACCTTGGTATAGATCATGTCCTAAGAACCTAATCGTTGTTTGAAACAACTTAATCTTCTTAGCACTGACTACCAAACCATTATGTTTAACTATTTTAAAGAAAATGTCTAAATGTTTGAAGTGAGAATCTATGTCCTCAGAGAATATTAATACGTCATCTATATAGACAATAGACATATTACTATAAGGGTTAAAGATGTTATTCATAATATTTTGAAATTCAGACGGGGCATTCTTTAACCCAAAAGGCATAACATTCCATTCGTATTGTCCAAAAGGGACATTAAAAGCTGTTTTATATCTATCTTTTTCGGCGATTTGAATCTGCCAAAATCCTGATTTCATGTCAAACTTGCTATAGATATTAGCTTTGTAAGTTCTTTTTAATAAATCTCTTTTGTTAGGTATCGGTACCTAATCCATTTTAATACCTCGGTTTAAGGGTTTATAATTAATAACTAACCTCGGGAGATCCTCTTTTCTTTTTTCTCGCATTTTTATTAACATAAAAAAAGCTGAACAACTCCAAGGGGATTTAGAAGGTTTTATTATCTTCTTTTGTAGAAGATCATTGATTTCTTTTTTACAAGTTTCCATTAATTCATGGTTCATTTGAATAGGTCTTGCCTTAGTAGGGATAGCCTGTTCATTGAATCCATCAATATATGGTAGCTCAATCATGTGTCGCTTTCTTTCCCAAAAAGCATTTGGTAATTCTGAACAAACTTCTTTTTCAAGTTTTTCTTGAAAGCTTGTTATTTTCCCTTTTATCACCGGGTTTTTTAAAGTTTGTTCAATTTTTTTAATCTTAATTTCTTCTTTCAAGTAAGAAATTTGATTAGTTAATAAACTTAACTTAAAAGTGGACTGTGATCTTAACAAATCACTTTCTTCTTGAGAAATAGCTGATATATAAGGAAATTTAATTTCTTTCCCTAAAACTGAAGTGTAAATTGCATCTAATCCTGCAAAATAGGGTTTTAGCTGGGTAATAAATGGAATTCCTAAGATAACTTGTTCATTGATATCTCGGGTTATCACAAAGTTGTTGATAAAGCAAATTCCATTATTACAAATGTGAGCATTTGTTAATTTGTAATTTATCTTTAGTTTTTCTCCAGTAGTAGTATAACTTTGAAGTACTTTTTTCTAAATACTTAGTAGGTATTAAGCCTTCAATTATACGCTTTTTGTCATTCCGTATCAATTAAAGCAATTTTATTTATTTCCATGTTTTTTACTTTTAAAGTAATAGAACATGCCAAAATTTTGTGATTTAATAATCTTAACAGTTTTTCCTGTCACAGTCTCTTCTGCTGTTTCTATGATTTCATCAATCTCTTGATCATCAGTAGATTTGTTGGATTGGTTATCTTCGCTATCGTCTCCAAGAGTTTCGACCACTCTTTTGTGAGATAGGACCTGATCTGTTAAATAATCCATTTCAACTTTATTAAGTCGAGACTTAATATCTTTTATCTCTTTTTTTACTGAGATTAATTCTCCTTGTAATTCTTGTATAGAAGGTTTCTCTTCTGTGAAGAAAATCTATTCATTACAAATTTTCATGTTAAATGGTTCAATAGAGGGTTTATCTTCGTATTGTTTAAGGAGAATATCTTTTAATTCTATTAAATATTTCTTTCTAGCTTCGTCATTAGGTAAATCATTAATGAGATCTAGAAGAAATCCTTTGATTTTTTAGAAATAACTCTAATTGAATTCGGACCGCATGTGCACAAATTGTTCCCGTACATTCGCAATCTTCGATTCAAGAGGTTGGAACTATCATCTGATTCAATTTCAATATCACTAATTTCACTAGAAGAGGATGATGTGTTGTCATTTCCTTCTAGAATAGTGTAGAGTTCGTGTTTTATCTTATCATCAATTTCAAGAAGATTAATCTTCTTTTTCTTTTTTAAATTGACTTTACAATCATTGGATCTATGGCCCTTTTTGCCACATGTCCAACACGTATCACTAGCACTTTGTTTTGGTGATCTCTTACGTGGTTTTGTTTTATAAGATTGATCTATTCTTTTCTTTTTCTTCCTATGAATAGGTTTAGAATGTGTAGATTTCTTATCTTTTGATTTGGATGGAGCTGAAATTTTTTCAAAACCGAAGTCTTGACAAAAGCTTCCTAGCTCTTTTCTAGACCTCGTTGTGGTCCTTCTTTAGATAATGTTTTAGTTTTAAATCTGTGCAAAGTTCAAGACTTGTCACATTGACATAACTAATTATATCTCCATAAGTTAGGTTTTCATAAGGAATTCTTCCATTAAACCTATCTTTGATTTTAGTTCTAACCTTATCTAACAAAGGAAGGTAGACCACTAATAAATCTTTCTTTCGTAAATCATTACCGCATGTTTCTTATCATAACCTTTTCTAAAAACATATCTTTATACCACCTAAAGTCTTCTAATTTGGGGCATTTAAGATTGTTTAAAAGTTCTAAACTACGATCTAAAAGTTTTGGTTCTCCAATAAAGTGTTTAGCAATATCAGAAATTAGTGTTCAAGCATCCTCTAATCTTCTTCAACAAATTTACTGGTTTCACCTTGCAATTTTATTACATTTGTTATGATTGCAGCATTTAATATGTGGTTCTATTATCTTCAGTTAAATAATTATCCCACCAATTTTTTAATATTCCTGTGAAACCAGAGATAATTAATTGGGCAGCATTCCTATCAGATGCATTTTTTATCCTATAGGAAGTTATTGCCATTCCCATTTCATGACTTTATAGATTTGACTTTCTGCTAGTCCATCTATGTTCCAACTTGATATACTAGTTCCTTCATATGATGTTTGAAGTTGATACTTGTCTTCTTCAAATTGAACATCTGGGAACGAGGGTCTCTTATAATAATTTTTGGTTGTATGATACCTTGGATCATTGGTTAATTTTTGGATTTCTTTTTCTTTGGTACTTAAGGTTTTTACCTTTTTAGTACTTACTTCTTTTGTTGCTTTAGGTTTGCTTAAAGCAATGTCTTTCAGTTGTCTGTTGATTTTTTCAATTAAATCATCATTTTCAACATTGAATTTTTCAGATAACTGAGGGAATTTTTCTTTAGAAAATTCTGGTAGTCTTATAGTAGGATGTTCTTCTATACTAGTACTAGTACTACTGCTAGCTTTTGATGGAGCTATTTGTTTATTATTATCCTTTGCTAATTGGTTTGATACCACATGTAGCAACTGATTTGTATAATTATTCTGTTGGATTATCTTATTAATATCCTTAGTTTTAGGATCATTATCAAGACCATATCCTTCCTTTTTGAAAGGAGATGCAATTATTACTTCTTTTCCTACTGGTATAAGAATTTCTGTTAATGGTGGAATAGTTGATTCAATTATTCCTTTAGTCTTTGTGTGCCATTTATTAACCATCATTGATAAAGATTCCTTTTGATTAGGAATTTTCTTTGTCAATACTAACCATTTAAAGAATTTTATATTATTCCTACATCTTTTTACATCATCGATCCATTGCTCTTGATGGTCGATTCTAGTTATAAAATCGAATGTATCTTTATACCATTCTAATTTTTTCTTAT
Organism: Lycium ferocissimum; assembly: GCF_029784015.1. Taxonomy (NCBI): domain Eukaryota; kingdom Viridiplantae; phylum Streptophyta; class Magnoliopsida; order Solanales; family Solanaceae; genus Lycium; species Lycium ferocissimum. Next base: position 5,644 of record NW_026716807.1, on the reverse strand, counting down.
TTCTAGGACTCTTAAAATCATCATTTAAGGTCTTAAGATCTGGTTTAAATTCTTTAGACTTAATCATTTCTAATGTACTTTCTCCTTCTTCTTGGAGATTCATATCACTAGCAGTGGGACTTTCTGAATTTACTTCAGTTTGATAATAAACCTTAGGGATAGTTCTATCAAAGTCTACTCCTGTAAAAAAGAAATCAATGATCTTCTACAAAAGAAGATAATAAAACCTTCTAAATCCCTCTCGAGTTGTTCAAATTTTTTTATGTTAATAAAAATGCGAAAAAGAAAGAGGATCTCCTGTGTTAGTTATTAATTATAAACCCTTAAACCAGGTATTAAAATGGATTAGGTACCCGATACCTAACAAAAGAGATTTATTAAAAAGAACTTACAAAGCTAATATCTATAGCAAGTTTGACATGAAATCAGGATTTTGGCAGATTCAAATCGCCGAAAAAGATAGATATAAAACAGCCTTTTAATGTCCCTTTTGGACAATACGAATGGAATGTTATGCCTTTTGGGTTAAAGAATGCCCCGTCTGAATTTCCAAAATATTATGAATAACATCTTTAACCCTTATAGTAATATGTCTATTGTCTATATAGATGACGTATTAATATTCTCTCGAGGAGTTACAGATTCTCACTTCAAACATTTAGACATTTCTTTAAAATAGTTAAACATAATGGTTTGGTAGTCGTGCTAAGAAGATTAAGTTGTTTCAAACAACGATTAGGTTCTTAGGACATGATCTATACCAAGGTACTTATAAACCCATTTGTAGAGCCGTTGAGTTCTCTTTTCAAAATTTCCGATGAAATTCCGATAAAAACCCAAGCAAAGATTTCTAGGAAGTCTTAACTATGTTGCAGATTTCATTCCAAATATTAGGAAGATCTCAGAACCTCTTCGTACAAACGTCTTAGAAAGAATCCAATTCCACGAGTCTAGAACAAACTAAGACTGTGCAGAAAATAAAAAAGGTTGTCCAAGATCTCCCATGCCTAGGTATCCCAAATCCAGATGCCTTCATGATAGTTGAAACCGATGCTTCTAACGAAGGATATGGTGGAATCCTTAAACAAAGACTCTCCTCAGATTCTTTAGAACAATTAGTTCGTTTCCACTTCAGGATCCGGAATCCCGCTCAAAAGAATTATAGTACCGTCAAAAGAGATTTTGTCTATAGTACTATGTATTACAAAGTTTCAAGATGATTTGATAAACAAAGAATTTTTACTACGAGTTGATTGTAAATCAGCAAAAGACATTTTACAAAAAGATGTTAAGAATCTTGTTTCAAAACAGATTTTTGCCAGATGGCAAGCACTATTATCAAGCTTTGATTTTAAAATAGAATTTATAAAAGGTGATTTAAATTCTTTACCAGATTTTCTTACAAGGGAATTTCTACGGAAAACAATGAGTTCCGTGCCCAAACTCGCCCTTTCGTAAAAACCCCGTATCAAAGCAAATCACCCAAATGTATTGCCCAAATTTTAGCTGAATTTCCCAACCTACCACTTAGGCCCATGAGGCCTACACTACCCACAACTCAACCACCTACTAGACCAAATTTAACCATACTCGGTACTATTCCAAAGACCGAAGCAACTTCACCTTTTAAAAAGGACCAAGAAGCCAGCTCATCATAAACAAGATCGAGATACCTGTCCTAGCACTCGATAAACATTATGAAAATTGGAAGGTAGAAGACCTTCTAAAACCCTGTTATACTAACCGGAATTATATTGAATCAGACGATCCTATTAAAACTAGGAGATATTTCGAGTTCATATTAACAGATACAGGGATAGCGAAGATAACCAATCCAACAAATCTACTGATGATCAAGAGATTGATGAAATCATAGAAACATGAAGAAATGTAGCCAGAAAAACTACAGATTATTAAATCACAAGGCTGTATGTTCCTATTACTTTAAAAGTAAAAAACATGGAAAGAAATAAAATTGCTTTAATTGATACAGGAGCAGATAAAAACTGTATAATTGAAGGCTTAATACCTACTAAGTATTTAGAAAAAAGTACTTCAAAGTTATACTCTGCTACTGGAGAAAAACTAAAGATAAATTACAAATTAACAAATGCTCACATTTGTAATAATGGAATTTGCTTTATCAACAACTTTGTGATAACCCGAGATATCAATGAACAAGTTATCTTAGGAATTCCATTTATTACCCGGCTAAAAAAAACCCTATTTTGCAGGATTAGATGCAATTTACACTTCGCTTTAGGAAAGAAAGTAAATTTATATATCAGCTATTTCTCAAGAAGAAAGTGATTTGTTAAGATCCACAAATTCACTTTTAAGTTAAGTTTATTAACTAATCAAATTTCTTACTTGAAAGAAGAAATTGGGATTAAAAAAATTGAACAAACTTTAAAAACCCGGTGCTACAAGATGGCTAAGAAAAACCAAAGATTCCCGAGGAGTGAGCGTGATATTGACGGAGGACGAGCAAGAGGGCTAGATGCCGCAAAGGCTAGTGAGTGGTATAGAGGGGTCGGCGGCAACGATTTCGAGATATTCGCCGAGCTCCGCGATTAGTGCACCTCCTTAGTTCGCGGGTAGGAGTTTGATCACCCTATTTGTTTGGGTCCGGGCGAGTTCCCGAGGGTCTCGGGTTCCCGAGTTTGGGGTGATCCTAGCCGAGAAGACCACCGAGCCTCCATGATATAGTCGAGGCAGTTACGTTCGGCCCGTGTCGCCAAGGTTCAGACGCTTGTTATGTTTATGGACGGACTGGGCATGTGATGCGTGATTTTCCCTCAAGGTATGGTAGAGGTAGGGTCTAGCCCACAGGATCCGCAGCTGGTTCTTCCTCGTCGTGCTCTCGAAGGACTCACTGATTTTGACAGCGCGGTAAGGGCGGTGGGGGGAGCTCTGGTTCGGGGGGCACTCGGCCGTGTTTATGCTCTAGCCTACGTCGGGATCTTGGAGTCTTCCTCGATGTAGTTATGTGTATACTATCTATATTCTCTCATGACGTCTTAGTATTCATTGATCCGGTTCTACGTTGTCTTATATTACTCCTTATATTGTCATTGTGTTCAAAGAAACCGCAGCCAATTAAATCTTTTGAAGTATCTGCTCGGTCACATCCCGTAATAGCGAGGCAAGTGTATAAAAATCAGTGAAGCTTGTGGTATGTGATCGGCAAACTACAGCTGATCTGATTGAACTAGAAATGTTAGATTTTGATGTGATTATGGGCATGGATTGGTTGGCCTCTTGTTATGCTAATGTGGATTGTAGAATGAAAATAGTTCGATTTCAATTTCCAGGAGAACCAGTGCTTGAATGGAAAGGTAATACAGCGTCTCCAAGAGGTAGGTTTATTTCCTACCTTAAAGCGAGGAAGATGATAGTTAAAGGCTATATCTATCACCTAGTCCGAGTTCATGACACCGAAGCAAAGCCACCGACTTTTCAATCCATCCCGATAGTAAATGAATTTTCGAATGTATTTCCAGATGAAATTCCAAGCCTTCCTCCGGAAAGGAAGATTGACTTTGCTATTGATCTATTGCCGGACACTAAGCCTATATCTATTCCTCCTTATCGAATGGCTCCTGCAGAATTGAAAGAGCTAAAGGCACAATTGAAAGATTTGCTCGAGAAGGGATTCATTAGGCCCAGTTCATCACCGTAGGCAGCACTTGTCCTATTTGTGAGAAAGAAAGGTGGTTCCCTACGGATGTGCATTGACTATATGCAATTGAACAAGGTGATGATAGAGAAAAAATATCTGCTTCCAAGAATTGATGATTTGTTTGACCAATTACAGGGTGCTAAATGGTTTTCCAAAATTGATCTAAGATCGGGGTATCACCAAGTGAGAGTTAGAGAAGAAGATATTTCCAAAACAACTTTCAGAACGAGATATATGTCAGAATTCCGGGTAATGTCACGATTGGTTGACCAATGCTCCGATGTGTTTATGAATTTGATTAATAATGTCTTCAGGCCCTTTCTAGACCTATTTGTGATCGTGTTTATCGATGACATCTTAGTATATTCTCGGTCAGAAACGGAGCATGCAGACCACTTGCGTATTGTCCTTGGAATTCTTCGAACTCGTGAATTGTATGCTAAGTTTTCGAAATGTGAATTTTAGCTCAATTTTGTGACTTTCCGTCACATCATCCAAAGACACACATCATTCGGTCGATTTCGATACTCAGAAAATAAAGGTTGTGAAGACTTGGCCAAGGTCCACAACGCCTACAGAGGTTCGTAGCCTTCTGGGATTGGCATGTTACTATAGAAGATTTGTGGAAGGGTTTTCCTCTATTTCAGTACCATTAACGAAGCTAACTCAAAAATCGGGGAAAATTTTCCAAATGGGACGCCATGGAACGCAATTTCCAGGAATTGAAGGATAGATTAACTTCAGCCCCAGTTCTGACACTTCCAGAAGGACCAGATGATTATGTTGTGTATTGTGATCCTTCTGGCGTTGGGTTAGGCTGTGTGTTGATGTAGCACGGTAAGGTCATCTCCTATGCCTCAAGGCAATTACGAAAATATGAAACTATCCGACCCATGACCTTGAATTGGCCGCGGTTATTCATGTGATAAAGATGTGGAGACACTATTTGTATGGCATACATGTTGATATATATACAGATCACAAGAGTCTTCAATATATTTTCAAGCAGAAAGAATTGAATCTTCGACAAAGGCGGTGGTTAGAACTACTGAAAGATTATGATGTGAGTATTTTATACCACTCCGGGAAGGCGAATGTAGTAGCTGATGCACTTAGCCGCAAATCAATGGGAAGTCTATGCGATGTCTCTTCGGAGAAGAAAGAATTAATTCGTGAGCTCTACCAGCTAGCCAGCCTTGGAGTTCATCTAATTGATTCAGGCGATGCAAGAATTGGTATTCACAACTTAGCTGTTTCATTCTTAGATATGGAGGTGAGAGAGCGCCAATATGAGGACCCTCAGTTGAGTCACTATAGAGATACATTCCCTGAGAAAGAGAAGTCGCCGTTTGAAATTTCTGCAGATGGAGTTCTTAGATATCGACACAGACTATGTGTCCCAGATATTGCGAGACTACGTCGCCGAATTTTAGAAGAAGCTCATTATTCTCGGCATTCCATTCACTCGGGAGCAACAAAGATGTATCAGGATCTCAAGTTAATGTATTGGTGGGATGGAATGAAGAAAGACATAGCAGAATTTGTAGTTCAATGTCCCAATTGCCAATAAGTGAAAATTGAGCATCAAAAGCCAGGAGGATTATTGCAAGAGATGGAAATTCCAACTTGGAAATGGGAAGTGATTAACATGGATTTCATTGTAGGTTTGCCTTATTCCCGGTGAAAATATGACTCCATATGGGTTATCGTGGACAGACTCACGAAATCGGCTCGTTTTCTTCCAGTTAGAACCACATATTCAGCAGAAGATTATGCAAGGTTATATCTTAAAGAGATTGTGCGGCTTCGTGGTGTCCCGATATCTATTATCATAGATAAAGGAGCACAATTCCTGACTAGAGATGCAATCTTTCCAAGAAGGTTTGGGTACTCGGGTAAGGCTTAGCACGGTGTTTCATCCTGCGATGGACAAGTGAGCGTCCATTTAGACCTTGGAAGATA
>NW_026716806.1:0-15903 GCF_029784015.1 Lycium ferocissimum | reverse complement strand
GTAGCGATTTTGATGTTGTTGATATTGTTTTTGGGGTTTGGGTTTTTGTTATTAAAGAAAGTTGAATTGGGGGTTATATTTATGGGGGAAGTTCGAAATTTGGGTAGCCAAATAGAAACCAAGATTTAAATGCTAACTCTCATGAATAGTAAGCTGTAAAGGTGACCATTGCGGTCTGACGAAACGGGAATTGAGCTCAAGCGAGCATAAGGCACCGTAAGGTATGTAAAGCTATTCCTTCCCTTCTTTTGGCATGTCCTAGGTATACTAGGCTTGAATTTGAGCCTCGGGGGTTATTCTGTTCATCGAAATCCAATCCTGAAATGGAGCACTATTCATTCAGTGCAATTGAACTAGTATCCTCCTAACTTGTTGGAAAAAATGCTCAAATGCCCGTAACTTGCAGGAATGTAATCGAATCGCCTTGAAACTTCCATAAACCACTCCGAAGGGGGTGTGATATATTATTTTCTAAAGCTTTCTTAAAACCACTCCGAAGGGGGTGTGATATATTATTTTTTAAGGCTTTTCTAAAAACCACTCCGAAGGGGTGCGTACGAAAACCATTCGAAGGAGTGTGATATTTTATAAAACTTTTTAAAACCACTCCGAAGGGGTGCGATATTTTATTCTTATTATTACTATTATTAATATGCCCGGAGTGGGATTAATATTATGTCGCGAGTGCATGCCGATAGGGGCCGGGGTAGCCGTATGCGCGAGTGACATGCCGAAAGGGGCTAGGATTATGTCGGGGCCAGCATGTCCGATGGGGCCGGGGTAGAGCGTATGTTGGACCGGCATGCCCCGGGGCCATCATTTTATTCGGGCGAAACGCATGTCCCGTGGGGCCGGGATAGACGTATGTCGAACCGGTACACCGAAGGGGATTAATATTATTATTACTATTATTATTATTATTATTATTATTATTATTATTATTATCATCATTATCATTATCTTATTTACAATGCCCGAAGGGGGCCACCATTATTATTGTTAGTTAGCCGGAAGCGGCCGTCGAAGGACTATTTTATTTAAATATTTAGTTCGTACCGGAGTAATCTAAACTTGCTTCTTTGTTAAACTCTCTATTTCCTTGCTTCGGTGATGCTTTACATATTCGGTACATATTAAGTACCGACCCCCTCTCTCTCGGGGGGTGCGTTTCATACCCGCGAGGTCCGGGGACGCGTCGGGGGAATCCGGCTACTTAGAGGAAGTCACCCTTTGGGAGTCGACGGCTCCGTTTGCTTCCGGAGGCTGTCTGCTTGTTTTGGTATAATTTTATGTATTGTACGGTCTTACTCTTTAGAAGTCTTAACGAACGACCGTGGGAGTCATAGTTCTTGTTTGGCCATGTCGGCCATTATTTTGTTGTACGTAAATGGCGGAGGCCCTTTGGCTCGCCTTGTTTTATGTCGTATATATATATATATATCATGTTTTGAGATGCCTCGAGCTACGTGTCGATTTTGGTATTTCATTTAAAAGTTTCAATTCTTGTAAAAAAAAAAAAAAAAAAAAAATTTTGAGTTGACGCTCAAGGGTTCGCTTGACTCTGATGAGAGTCGGGTGCCCGCCACACCCTGACGAAGGTTGGGGTGTGACAACTACTTTTCTCGTGCACGCTGTTATTATATCTTTCACCGAGTCCCCTGATGGGCCGGGTATGTATTCGTGCACAGTTTCACTGCATTGTTCACCGAGTCCCTCACTAGAGGGCCGGGTACGGTATATGTATATGATGATGGCACCGAGTCCCATGATGGGCCGGGTATGGTATACGTGTACACGACTTTATTCACTGAGTCCCATAATGGGCCGAGTATGGTATATGATAATGATATGCATGATTTTATTTCGTAAGGCACAGGTACAGTGATTTCTTGATTATCATACTTGTCTCCTGAAATCTCTACTTCAGTTATGATCTTCCTTATCGTATTTCATGCTTTATATACTCAGTACATATCTCGTTCTGACCCTCTTTCTTCTCGGGAGGGGGGGGGGGGGGCGCGTTTCATGCCCGCAGTGCGCATACTTGCTTTGGTGATCCTCCAGCTTAGGACTTCTATTTAGCTGTCTTAGAGTGCTCCATTGTCCCGGAGCCTAGACTTTTGGTACAGATCTTTTGATGTATATATATATGTTTATCCAGGGGTACGGCGGGGCCATGTCCCGTCAAATTTCACTAACGATACTCTTAGAGGTCTGTAGACATATGTGTGGGTTGTATATAGATGTTGTTCAGTTGTGTCTATATGACTTATTTTGGGTCGTTCCCGTACGTAGTGGCAGCCTTGTCGGCTTGCGTATATATATATTTTGGGATGTTGTATGTAGTGGCAGCCTTGTCGCCTTGCGTATATGTTTGGGGATGTTCCCGTACGTTGTGGCAGCCTTGTCTGCTCGTGTATTATAATATCTTTTGATTGGTTGTGACTCCCCAGGAGACAGGTTACCTTGATATATGTATGTGACGTTCTGAGATAACGTTTTGTTTTCACAAGCTTCCATATTATGTTTAGTTTCAGTTTGATTTTGTCTAACAGGTACGTGTACGAGTGTCCAACTCGGGCACTAGTCACGGCCTACGGGGTTGGGTCGTGAAAAAAGTGGTATCAGAGCAGTTCATCCTCGGAGTGTCTACAGACCGTGTCTAGTAGAGTCTTGTTTATCGGTGTGTTGTGCACCACATCTATAAACAGGAAGCTACAGGACATTTAGGATGTTATCTTTCCTTCTCACTCTAGATCGTGCGATAGAGCTATATTATCAGGATAATCCCTCCCTAACAGATTATTATGTTTACAGCGATGCCTCCAAAGAAAGCGACAGCTGCCCAGAAGGGCAAATCAGTAGCAGGAGAGACTAGCCAGACTCGGAGAGTTACTAGGCCCGTGCCCGATCTATGCCGGAGATTGTGCTCCAGTCAGCGAGCTCTGCTACACCACCACCTCCAGAGGAGCTTAGAGCAGCTGCAGCTGCGGATCGAGGGTCGCTCCACCGCCGACCCCCCCCCCCCCCCCCTCCCGAGGCTCCGATGCCGAGCCTCCGGCTCCTCGGCCCGGGGGCGGAGGATAGGGCCATGAGAGATGCGGTTCGATTCTTGTCGGCCGTTAGTGGCAGGGCAGGCTCGCAGGCATGGACTAGGAGTTGACCATGCGGATAGACATGATAGTTTGAGGGCTCGTGACTTCTTAAATTGTAATCCCCCAGAGTTCTACGGGTCAAGGCCCGGGGATGATCCGCAGGAGTTTATTCGGCAGATGCAGCGTATGTTGAGGATAATTAGGGCTTCTGAGACTGAGTTTGTTGAGTTGGCTTCGTATCGGTTTCGGGATGTAGCTGTTAATTTGTATGAGTCCTGGGAGTTGTCTAGGGGCGAGGGTGCTCCTCCAGCTGTATGGGATGAGTTTGTGGAGGCCTTCCTTGGCCATTTTCTACCTCCGGAGATGAGGCGAGCCAGAGTTGATAGATTCTTACATTTGAGGCAGAACGGCAGGAGTGTTCGAGATTATAGTCTTGAATTTGATTCGTTGGCTAGACATGCGCCCACTATTGTAGCTGATATGGCTGATAGAGTGCATCATTATGTGATGGGGCTGGATCGTTACTTGATTGATAGCTGTATGGTAATGGCTTCTCAGCCAGGTATGGATATTGCTCGGGTACAGGCATATGCACAGGGGGTAGAGGATCGACACAGAGGACGTCAGCCAGATAGAGATTATGACAGAGGCCAGCATAAGAGAGCTAGATCGGCTGGTTATCCTGGTGAGTTTCGAGCGAGGCGACCTCGACGGTATAGTAGATATTCTTCCCAGCCAGCACGGAGTGCACCCCCACAGTTTACAGGCAGAAGATTTGATAGTACAGGGTATTCAGGAGCCGGTCAGAGCTCCAGGGCTTCAGGTTCACAGATGAACAGGGGTTCGAGTCAGTCGAGGCCACCTTTGCCTCGGTGTTCTCTTTATGGTAGGCCCCATTTTGGGGAATGCCGTCTCGCTACAGGTGCTTGCTTTACTTGCGGCTGTCAAGGCCATGTTATGAGAGAGTGTCTGTATGGGGGTAGTCCAGGTGGTGCGGCTCAGCCTACTGGGTCAGTTGCTGGTTCATCTTCTTCTGTGGCTATGCGCCCTATGGGGCAGGGTATTCATACACCAGCAGGCCGTGGTAGAGGTCGTGGTGGAGCTTCTAGTTCTAGCGGTCCTTCGAACCGCATATATGCTTTGGCTAGTAGACAGGACCAGGAGGCGTCACCAAATGTGGTTACAGGTATATTATCGATTTTCTCTCGGGACGTATATGCATTAATTGATCCAGGCTCCACCTTATCATATATATCTCCCTTTGTTGCTAGTAGAATCGGAATAGAACCTGAGTTGATAGAACCATTTGAGGTAGCTACACCGGTAGGAGATTCTGTTATAGCAAGGCAAGTATATAGAAATTGTTCGGTGGATATATATAGTCGTCATACCTTGGCAGATTTGATAGAGTTAGATATGACTGAGTTTGATGTTATTATGGGTATGAATTGGTTAGCTTCTTGTTATGCTAACGTTGATTGTAGAGAAAAGATAGTTCGGTTTCAGTTCCCAGGCGAGCCAATTACAGAGTGGCTAGGGAATACGGCGTCGCCGAGGGGTAAGTTTATTTCATACCTCAAGGCAAGGAAGATGGTTAGAAAGGGTTATTTTTATCATCTGGTTCGTGTGCATGACTTGAAGGTAGAGGTACCGACTCTTCAGTCAGTTCCGGTAGTTAATGAATTCCCAGATGTATTCCCAGATGAACTTCCAGGTCTTCCTCCTGAGCGGGAGATAGAGTTCGCTATAGATGTATTGCCAGATACTCAGCCCATATCTATTCCTGCTTACAGAATGGCACCTGCAGAGCTGAAGGAGTTGAAGGAGCAACTGAGAGACTTTATGCCTGTTAGAACCCGTATTTTTGTACATTGGAACAATCCGGACTAATTATGATAAGTTAAGGACAAAACTGTTCCGGGATGCAAGGTCGGGATTTTTGACCTTCGATTTTATTTTGAGATATAAGTTGTTCATGAATTTATTGGTATGGAATAATTAGGAGAATTTGGGACCAAAAGTGAAAGAATTGGAAGTTGAAAAGTCATCCATTTTATATGGTTGGCCCACCCATTTTTGTGTTCAATTTTAATTGGAACAACACATTAATGTGGGCCAAGACCTTGTACAACTCTAGAGGGGGATTAAAAGATGACTTTTAAGTCATCCAAGTTCATTCCATTCATTTTTAACACTTAGAAAAAAAAGGGTGAAGAGCTCCACACAAAAGAAGGCTCTCGGCCAGCTTTGGGAAAAATCAACTCCCATTTTTAGCTCTTCCAAAATTATTTTGTAGATGGAAACCCACTATTTTGAGGTCCCTAAGTAGCGTGGAAGCATCGTTGGAGCGATCAACCCACTAATTTTCATCTTTGGAAACCCTAGGCTATTGGAAAGTTGAAGAAAGAAAGACATTGGGCAGCCCGAAGCGTAGGTTGGATTTAGCTTGCATGGGATTATATTGGAGAACGTTTGAGGTATGTAAAGTAACCTTTTCTTTTGGCATGCCTTAGTTAAAATAGGCTATGATACGAGCCTCTAGGAAACTCTATTCTCGAAATCCGATCTTGTCTATGATTCGCATTTGTTTCCTTGGTATTCTTGTGCTAATATGCCATAACATTGATCCTTATATCCTTGGAATTCATAAGTTGCAAAGGTTTAGAGAAAGCTGATTTTTTTGGAAAGAATTTATTCATTAACGATTCTAAAACTACAAACGCCCATAACTTTCTCAGAAAAGCTCGGATTGCTTTGAAATTTTCATAGGAGTTTGTATGATATAGAATGAGTATGTTTTTCATAGGCGGACCCAGCTCGGGTCTATACCCGTCTGTGGGTCCCGCGACGCCCTTTTATGTAATTTCGATAACTTTTGAAAGGAAATGTTGTAATTATTATTCCGATTTCAAATATGACTATTTTACTTATCTTTTGTATTATGACCATGATTTTATGCATATGATTTTATACGTAACTATGATTGCAAAAGAATTTTTCTATTTGATCTGTTCCCGAGTGACGTTCGGAGGAAAACTTGATGTGACTATTATCCCGATTTCAAGTACGGTCAGATACTTGCCTTTTTAGTTTATAATAATGATTCGATAACATGTGATGACCTTAGATTTCACGGGCGGGCCCGGATTGGGTTGACGCTCGTCCGTGGGTCCCGCGACTCTTCTATGTTTGATTCCAACGACCTATTTTTAAAAGAACTTCATGTGGCTATGATTTCAACCCCCGAGCATGATTACTTAAGCGTTGTTGAGTTTGAAATGAAGATTTCTATGCATATGAATTTGGTACGTAACCATGGATTCCGAAGTCTGATATGATATGTGATAATAGGATGAGATGATGATTCTATACACCGAGACCCTCACTAGAGGGCCGGGACACGCTATGTATATGATGATATGATGATGACATGATTCTATACACCGAGAGGAGGGCCGGGACACGCTATATATGTATGTATATATGGGATGATGATATGATCTTACTTACCGAGTCTCTCGCTAGAGGAGCCGGGACACGCTATATGTATACACATGTGCGTAATTATTGTCGATTGGTATATGATATGAACATGTATGAATTATGTTACGAAGGTAAGTTTTGTGGTTTCGGTTACGTATCCATGGCTCCGACTCCTTATTTAAAGTACGATTCTGCCTATTGTATTTCGCTTTACATGCTCAGTACATATTCCGTACTGACCCCCTTTCTTCGGGGGGCTGCGTTTCATGCCCGCAGGTACAGACGCACAGCTTGGTGATCCACCGGTTTAGGACACCCTCTTCTGCTATTTGAAGTGCTCCCCTTATTCCGGAGCCTACTTTTGGTATATATTCGTTCGACGCATTGTACATATTTGTTCCGGGGTACGGCGGGGCCCTGTCCAGTCATATGATTACTCGTCCGTCCGTTTAGAGTGCCGTGGATATGTTTTGTGGGTTGTGCCTACTTACGCATCACGTTGTGTTTGTATATGTTGTGTTTGGGCGCGATTCTATTCGCCGCGAGCCTTGTCGGCCCGCATATGTATATATGTTGTTTTGTTGGCCCTGTGTGGCCTTTGTTGGTATTTTCTGTGCGCAGGGTTATTTTGGATAGTCCGTAAAACAAAGGAAACTCTGCCGAAATTTTTCTGGAAATTATATAAATTTGCAACTCAGCCTTGTCGGCTTCTGTTATATTCCTGTATGTGTTCGATATCATCAGATTGGTGCGTTTGGGTGCCCAGATCGGGCACTAGTCACGGCCTACGGGGTTGGGTCGTGACAATGCCAACCAATTGGAAGGTCCTTATTAATGTGCTTAAAAATTGACAATCATGTTGTTGCTTCATAATTTAAACTCACGTTGACAATATTATATTTCGTATTTTTGTACGTCGGATTATTCGCAAGCTGAGGTGGGGCCCACACATTGAGATTTGTTTGGGACATGCGACAATTTATATGAATCACATATGTGAAGTTAAACATAACTCAAGAAGGACCCTTGAGCCAAATCAAAGTGGAAGTCCTCCAAACAAATATTTTTAAGTAACATTTTCGGGTGATCTGACTTCGAAGGCGAGAAACGGTATTATAAGTTTGGAATTTGGAAAAATACTAAAGATAGAAGTTGTAGATAATTGAATTATCTTTCCAACCATAGGTCGTGGGTCCACAAGTGACATCGGGATAAGGAGATATAGATGTTTTAAGATGAAAAGGTTAGTGGGCTAGGCCCAAACCGGGCCCAATCGGGTTAGGCCCATGACCCAGGCCTATTTAAGTGAAATTTCAGCCCTTTCCTCTCATTTTTCAGACCAAGAACACCAGGAAATTCTGGAAAGAGAGAGAGAAGAGCCTTGGAGAGAAGAAAACCAATTTTGACCGAATTCGAGCCCCGAATTCCGAAGCCCATGAAGAGAAAAGTATTGTACGCGCGTTGTCTTCAATTTGAGCTAAAAATCAACCAAGGAGAAGAGTGATAATGTGGGGGATGCATGATTAAGGTATGAATACGGTTCCTTTTCATTGTTAACGAGTTTATTTAGAATTTTAACGGATTAGCACGGAGGGAATAGCCTGATAAATTCGTTTGTTGGTGTTGTGAATTATGGAAGGAGATTTGAAGAGAATTTTGGATGAAAATAAATGTATTTAACTTGTAAGATGTGAAGGCTATTGTTATTGATGTTGTTCATATGAATTCCGACTCCTTTACGGAAATAAAATTATTAAATAGTTATATCGCAAATTTGGTTGGTTGAGAAATTTAGAAAACAGTGTGCGCGGGTCTTTTATGGCATACGTCGGTATTGGAAATGATGTTAATACTATTGGTATTGTTGTTGATGTTGTTGGTTACTGAATTGAGAATTCGGGCTAGGCATATAAACGGGAAATACGCCCAAATTTCGTAGAATTAAGTGCCGGCCGGGGATTGAATTCCTAAGTGCCCGTAGCTAATGTTAGTATTTAATGATGTTGTTGTAGATTTTGGGAAGCTGAGACTTAGTTTGGATTAGCTTAGGGAGCGGACAAGGTATGTAAAGCTTACTCCTTCCTTCTTTTGGCATGTCTTAGACGTAAGTAAGATATGACATGATCTTAAGTTCCGAGCATGTTTACGATTCTTATTTGCTTCTTAATGTTGGAATTCTTAATGTAGTAGAATTATGGACCTTACGTCTTTTGTATGATTGGATTTCAAATGTTGTAAAAGAGTTTTGCTCCAAAAGGATTTTTATGTTGAAAAATGTCCGTAACTTTCTTAGACGGAACCGGATTGCTTTGATATGTCCGTAAATGATCCTATAATGTATAATGACTCTAACTTTCATGGGCGGTCCCGGATTGGTTGATGCATATCCGTGGTCCCCGAGATTTTCTTTTGTATAGTCCTAACGACTTTTTTTTTTAAAGAACTTAACATGATTACCGTTTTAACTCTCGAGCGTCGACTACTTACGTATCCATTGAGTCTGTGATGATGATTTATGTGCATATGGTTTCTCACTACTACGCTCGTGCAAAGCTCAATATGTCTTTCACCGAGTCCGGGCCGGGTACGTATTCGTGCACACTGCACTGCATTGTTCACCGAGTCCCTCACTAGAGGGCCGGGTACGGTATATATATATGATGATATGATGATGTGATGACATGATGATGTAGGGACGGCGGCCAGGATAGCATATGATGATTCTATTCACCGAGTCCCTCACTAGAGGGTCGGGTATATATATATATATATATATATATATATATATATATATATATATATATATATATATATATATGATGACATGATGCATATAATGACATGATGCTATGATGATTACTTCACCGAGTCCCTCACTGAGGGCCGGGTACGTATATATATATATATATATATGTACATGTATATGATGATTTTACTTACCGCGTCCCTCACCCGTAGGGCCGGGCACGTTATATCTATACATATGTACAAGATGATTTTCTAATTATGTTTCTCGGTTTCATAATAAATTTGATATGATATTGACACGCATGATTTATGTTTCAAGGCAAACCTCATGATTTTCCTATACTTCTTGTCTCGCATGATTCGATTTCGTGTTTCATGCTTTACATGCTCGCACACATTCCGTACCGACCCCCTTTCTTCGAGGGTGCGTTTCATGCCACGCAGTGTATGCGATGAGTAGGAGATGTTTTAGCCGGATTGGCGAGCCCCATTTCTTCCGAGTACCGCCGAGTCGAGTATCCGTGTTGTGGTATCTTGGGTTATGTTAGAGACTTTGCGTACGTATTCGAGTGTATGATATGTCGTTTTGTAAACGGCTATGTAAGCCGATGTGTCATTATGCATTTTGTTGCAGATTTCATATGTTTACCGATTTTACGTGATTTGAGAAAGATGAATAGTATGTTGTTCTTGAAAAACTTTCTTTATGCATTCCTTTCATGATATAATGGCCCAGTAAGATTATGTGTATCACGAGAATCAGCGGGTTCGCTCGGCCCTAAGTAAGGGTCGGGTGCCCATCATGCCCTATCGGAAATTAGGGTGTGACAGGAGGTAGTTGGGATGATCACTTACCACTTATTGAATTTGTTTACAACAATAGTTATCATTCTAGCATCCAAATGGTCCCGTATGAGGCTTTATATGGGCGAAAGTGTAGATCTCCAATTGGGTGGTTCGAAGTAGAGAGATCAAATTGATAGGGCCGTACTTGGTCCCGGCCAAGCTATAGAGAAAGTCAAGATTATACAGGATCAATTATTAACAGCTCAGAGTTGTCAGAAATCCTACGCAGATAATCATCGAAGAGACTTAGAATTTCAAGTGAAAGATTGGGTATTCCTGAAGGTATCGCCAATGAAGGGAGTCATGAGATTTGGCAAAAAGGGCAAGCTTAGTCCCCGGTACATTGGACCTTATGAGATTATATGTAAGGTAGGCCAAGTGGCTTATGAATTAGACCTACCTGCAGATTTGGAGTCAGTCCATCCAGCTTTCCATGTATCGATGCTTCGTAAGTGCATTGGAGATCCTTCTGGAGTGGTACCGGTAGATGATGTTTAAGTCACTGAGCAATTATCCTACGAGGAAGTTCCCCTTGCCATTCTAGATAGGCAAGTACGGAGACTCAGAGCCAAGGATGTAGCTTCAGTTAAAGTCTTATGGAGAAATAATAACAGAGAGGAAATGATATGGGAAGTGGAATAAGACATGAAGTTCAGGTACCTGCATTTATTTCCACCTTCAGAGGAGACTTAGGTAGAGACGCCATTTCCCCTAGGTATGTGATGCTTTGTTCAATGTTTTCTTGGTCGTGTGTGGCCATGGTTGTTGTTGGTGTAGCCCTGTGAGGCGGTATATATATTTTGGGTTGCTGTGACAGGATGGTAGTGCCATATTATAGGGGAAAATATGGCAAAATTTTTGTAGAATCCCCAAGAGCCTATCATTCGAGGACGAATGTTCCTAAGAGGGGGAGATTGTTACACCTCGTCGTTTCGTCCGTTGAGATTCGTTAGGTGTTAGTTGTCCTAATTATGGAAACTTGAGTTACCTTAGGATATATGAGATTATATATTATCCCATATTATGGTTATAGGGGTTTAAGCCCATGAAATAAGCTATGGAAGGATTTAAGAACAAGTAAATTAAGGAATGGAGTTTGTCGGAACCTTGGGAAAACTTGGCAAAATTTTCAGACAGGATTTTGGTCCAAATAGGGGGAGGTATATCTCCTAGAATATGAGGAGTTTTGGTTTGTTTCTTTTATCCAAATTTAAGTTCATCGAGTATAGTTTCCAACGCAACAAGCTGTTCGTCAATATGATATCAGAGTAAAAAGTTATGGGTGTTTCAAGACAGACTATCTGAGCAGAACATTTTGATGGACCGTTTGATGCCCTGCAGGAATTTTGACGGACCAGAAAAATTTCTGCGGCCCGTCAAATTGCACCAGCCCAGCGTAAAATGGTTACAGTGAACCATATTTGACTTGGCAGTTCTACGGACCATTTTGACGGTCCGTAGGAATATTGATGGCCCGTTAAACTGGGCGCAGAAGTGCCCAACGGGATTTTAAGTTACACTTTATATATTTCACTTCACTTCATTTGGAGATTTTATTTTACCAAATTAGATCCAAAATCTCTCCAAAACCCTCTCTTCAACTCCATAAACTAATCCAAGGGAGATTAAATATCAAGAGGCAAGAATCAAGATATCCGTGTGTTAGAAGTCTTGCTAGGGTTATTAGACTTCAAGAATTCTTTGGGTATTGAAGCTAGGGTTTTCATATAATTTGATAGCTTGCTCCAAAGATCATTCTTATGAGATAAAAGGTTAGTTTTCATTCTTATTACATGTTATCAAGAATGTTTAGTTGTTGAACAACTTGAGTGGAAGGAGAAAGTAGAAGATGAGTTCTAAATGTAGTTTTTATGATGTTTTTGAGTAGTAAGCTAACTTGAGTTATGATTCTTAGTATGATATTGATATAATCTTGCTATATAAGGTAATAATGGTGATGAAGAAGCATTATATGAAAATGTGCTAAAATGGGTATGAAGTTGCTAGTATGAGTTGAAAATGAGGGTGAATATTGAAGGCTTAGTGTAATGTGATTACTTAATTTTGATATTATGAGTGTATTATGGATGTTATTGTGGTTGTTGGGAGTTGTTTTATGATATGGTGGAAGTTGACGAAATAGGGGAAATGCTGCCCAATTTTCATTAGACTATGAATTATTCTAGTTTGAATTTAAGAGTATCATTAAGGCTTAACCATGGTATGAATCCTTCTAAATGTAGATTATTCAAACTTCAACGGTGAACGTTAGATAGTTAAGAAGACAAAGAGGTATGTAAAGCTAACCCTTCTTTCAATAAGGCATGGTTCCTTGGCTATATATATCCTTTCATGAGTTCTATAATGTCCTCCAAATGATTCTATCTCTAAAGCTACTAAAGCTCATGATCCTCGATACTTTCATGATTCCATTTTATCCTTTATATGATAGTTGAATCCTCCGAGGATAGACGTAATAAAAACGATAATGGTAATGATGTTGATGATACTTATGAACTCTTAAGTATACGTGTCTAAGTATGTATGACTATTATGTAACACCGATCTTATATGGCCGGGCATGATGTCTATTGCGCGCACACCACTGCAGTTGGGTACGGATGACACTGGGCCTTGGTAGGGGTATGTGTAATCACCGAGCTTTGTCATGGCCAGGTATGTGAAACCACCAAACCTCCATGGTCGAGTATGCTATGGATATGAATATGTATATGAATACGGATACGAATATGGATACGGATGTAGATATATGTATATGTTTATATGTACGTACACGAGCACGCATTAGAAATGGAAGGTCCCTATGAAAGACAAGTAAGTAATTATGATGATGGCTCTACTATCTCCCGATTCTCCCATATTATGCTATTTCTCATGATGTCTCTTATACTCTTATTATGATGTTGATTATGCTTCGCATACTCAGTACATTATTCGTACTGACGTCCTTTTGTTTGTGGACGATGCGTCATGCCCGCAGGTGTCCAGAGAGACAGGTTTGATCCATAGCTTTCTTATTCAGGGACTACATAGAGGAGCTCCATTTCATCCGGAGCTACGACTTTTGGTATTATTCTTTTGTGTACATACATGGGCACGGCGGGGTCCTGTTCCACCTATATGATGTTACCTACTCTTCTTAGAGGCTCGCAGACAGTTTTGTATGGTTAGATGTCTTGCAGCCTTGTCGGCTCATATTTTGTATATCATGTTGATAGCTTCGTCGGCTTGTGTATATGGATATGGGCATTGTTATTGATGATGATATAAATGTGTTGTTGCCCAACGATATTAGCACTATTGATGTATGTAAATTATGAGTAAGCCATGTGGCTCACCTAGTATGAGAGTACAATAAGATGTACCCGGGTGGGTTAGCATCGCGTGCCTGCATGGCCCTCCAGTTGATTCATGACATAAATCTATCAAGTTTTTAGACAGATTTTAGTTTTAGAGGCTTAAGTCATACTTAGCAATCTCAGAATACGCAAAGCAAACTAAGAGGTTCATTTATTACTTCTTCTAAAGCTTAAGCAAGATTCAGAGGTTATGGAATGAATATAAGTAAGGCAAGGCAGTCAGAGGAACATACAGGTCCCTATTACAATCTTTAACAATCATTTAGCCAAAATGTAGGAGGATCAAAGGTTTAGGTTTAGAAAATTTATAGATTTGCAGATTTTGGAGAACTATTTCTTGAAATTTTGAAAAGAATTAAGTCTTTAAAGGATGTAAATAAGCCCAAACACAAGCAAAACAAGCCTATAGAGATTCAGATACCCCCTAGCGTAATACATGTAGACAGCACAGAAACACAAAATCACATTTCAAGCTTTCAAGTTATTTTTATAGTTTATCTCAGTCCCAAAACTTTTCAAGATCCAAAAAATATGTGGCAGGTTCTACTTCAATACCAACAAAACTTTAGAGATGTGCACAGACAAGCTAATACAGAAGAAAACTAAAGGCTCAAATGCCATTTTAAACACCAGCTCTTGACTGAAGACTCTCTAACCATTTCAAAAGGTATTAAAACCATTTCAAGACTTCTTCTAAACTAGCCCTTGACTATTAACAGCAAGCATGGGAACACAATCTCATATTTTAAGTTTTCAAAACAGTTTTTTAGACAGAACATTGGCAACCATCTATAGGACAAAACAACACTATTTATACCTTATTTAAAAATCATTGTATCCAAGATCAACAAAACAAACTGAACTTAAAACAAGTCAATACAAGATCAAAGGAAAAACAAAATCTGAAAATAGTGTCCAAACACACAGAGTGAAAGATAATGCCTTAGAATTTCACCATAACCAATGTAATAGTATCCCAAGGTCCAAAAACTAACATCTTATTCCATTTTTAACCTTATTTTAACCCTAATACGTTATAGTTAGCATTTAAAATCTTTTGAACTTCATTATATTAATATTATATCATAACAGCCTTAAAGCTTTAATTAAACAGTAGCCTAACAAGGTTTATATTAACATGAATAGACTTAAAACATGTATAAATACCAGGTTCTTTAAATGGAAAACTTAAAATAGCAAGATAATACATCAAATAAGTTGCAATAGGAATAAAAATGCACTAGAATAGGATAATACCTTTTTATGGGGCAACCAAAAGATCAAATGGAAGGAATTGGATCAACAATACAACACCAACACTTAAACCTTTGGAAAACAACCCTTTTTCGTTGAATTTTTGAATAATATCAGTATCTGCAGAATAGTCTCAATAGAGTGTATTTGTAATGTTCTTATGTAGTATAATAGTGATATATTAGCAGTGTTTTTATAGTATATAGGTGGTATATACGTAATATATAAGTAATGAAGGATCTGTATGATTTTTTAACACTTAGGATTTTTCAGACCCCCTAAAAAAAAAAAAAAGAGATCCCCTTTGAATGGTCATTTTCCTTCTATTTATAGGAGTAGAAATAGGTCTTAGGAACAAAAAATGGAAAAACAAATCCACAACAGAATTTCTGTCACACCCCCAGCGAGGAGTATGATGGGTACCAACTCACAGGTCAGGAACCACCTGACTTAACGGTTACCTTGAATACCATATACTATAACTTAGCATACACCTGTACGTAGAAAAGGCCCAACATAGAAATATCCGATACTCCAGCATATATGTACATATGCGAACCGACAAGGTCACTACAACATCACGAGTATCATAAAGCCGACAGGGCTTACAGGAAAAATATCGCAACCAAGAAAGGCCGGCAAGACCATACATAGTATCTACATACCCCACTATGTCTATGAGCTTCTAAGAATATACATATAAACATATATTACATTAACTTAAAGTACAAAAAGATAGCAAGTCTGGAGTAGTGGCACTTCTTGCCGACACACCGAAAAAGGCCGGAAAATCTTACTGCGTCGCTCCTCAATAACCCTGTCAAAGCCTGCAGCACGAAATGCAGCGTCTCGTGCAATGGGACGTCAGTACGGATAAAAGTACAGAGTATGTAAGGTAGAAAATCCATAACATGGGTAAGACAGAATTATAAGAAGGATAGAAGTAACCTGAGCCACCTGAGAACGTACAATATACAATGCATGAGTTTAGAAATCATATATATATATATATATATATATATATATCTTTCCAGGACTCGGTGTATAACGTACCTGGACCTTTCGGCACTCGCATGTAACGTACCCGGCCTTTCGAG
>NW_026716805.1:0-16428 GCF_029784015.1 Lycium ferocissimum | reverse complement strand
TTGAAAGAATTAAAGGCGCGGTTGAAAGATGCTTGAGAAGGGGTTTATTAGACCCGACATCGTCAACGTGGGGAGCACCCGCCTTATTTGTGAGAAAGAAAGATGGCTCCCACACGAATGTGTATTGATTATAGGCAATTCGAATAAGGTGACGATAAAGAACAGATATCCTCTTCCGAGGATTGATGATTTGTTCGATCAGCTACAGGGTGCCAAGTGATTTTCCAAAATAGACCTGAGATCGGGTTATCATCAAGTTAGAGTTAAGGAAGAAGATATTCCCAAGACAGCTTTCAGAACAAGGTATGGCCATTATGAATTCCGAGTGATGTCGTTTGGGCTAACTAATGCTCCGGCGGTGTTCATGAACTTAATGAATAATGTGTTCGGAGTCTCTTGGATTTGTTCGTGATTGTATTCATTGACGATATCTCCGGTATATTCGCTACGTAATCGAACATACGGATATCATTTACGTATTGTTCTTGGAATTCCTCCGTACTCGGGAGTTGTATGCAAAATTCTCAAAGTGTGAGTTCTGGCTAAATTTCGTGACATTTTTGGGGCATGTGATTTCAGATGATGGCATTAGAGTTGACACCCAAAAGATTAAGGCCGTGAAGACTTGGCCAAGGCCTACGACACCTACAGAAGTTCATAGTTTTCTGGGATTGGCAGGTTATTAGAGAAGATTCGTAGAGGGCTTTTCGTCTATTTCAGCCCCATTGGCAAAGTTAACCCAGAAAGAGTTGCATCTGTGGCAAAGGCGGTGGTTAGAACTATTGAAGGATTATGATGTGAACATCTTGTACCACCCCGAAAAAGCAAATGTAGTAGCTGATGCGCTTAGCCGCCGATCAATGGGTGGCTTATGTGAAGTACCCCCGGAGAAGAAAGAAATGATCCATGAACTCCGTCAACTAGCTTGTTATATCCCGTATTTTGGTACATTGGGATAATCCGAGTTAGTCATGATAAATTAAGGACAAGGTTGTAATTTCTTCCGATTTTGTTAAAAGTGCATAAGTTGCATATTCATCTTTTCATTGGCATGGAGTGTTAAGGGTAAAATTGGAATAAGAAAAATTTGGGGTCAAAAGTGAATTATGAAAAGTTAGGCATTTCATGTAATTAAGGGCTAGAAGTGACATTTTGGAAACTTTATATTTCATGAAAATGGCCATATGTGGCCATGTGTGGGTGTGGGCCATAGGGCCACATGTGTAAACTTTATATGGACACAAAAGATGAACACTTAAGTCATCTTCATCATTTTCATCTCCTAGAAGTTTCAAGAAAATTGGGAGAAAGGGAAGGGGGAGTATTCGGCCAAAGAGGGAAAAAAATGAAGATCAAAAATCTTCACCAAAAAAATTATTTCTTCTAGTTTTTCTACCAAATGGAAGGCCCTAAACAACATGAAGTGGTTGTTGGAGCAAACAAATTCCTTGTTCATGCAATTCCAACCTAGCCAAGTGAAGAACAAAGTGGAAAGGGTGAGTTTTAATCCTCTTTTTAATATGTTATGAATGGTTTGTGTATGTTGTGGAGTGTGGAAATGAATGAAATTCATGAATATGTGGTGTTGTTGTTATAGCCGTGTATGTGTGGTGTGTGGCCGTGTGTATATGGTATTGTGTAGGAGTGGTAAATTAATTGTATCTAACATGTTTGGGTGTTGTTGTGGTAAGTGGAAATGGATGAAATTCATGGAAATATGGAAGTTTGTATGTGGCCGTGTATATGTGTTGTTTTGTAGAACATGATGAACTAATTTTATTTAGTGTGTTTTGGTTGTTGTTGTATGGATTCTATGGTGAAAATGATGATTTAATGGTCCAAGTTGAAGTAGAGAACGTTTATGGGTTGTTTGAAAGATAAGGTGAATTTAGTGTAGTTTCTTGTATTGTTAAGGTTAATGTTGTGAATATGAGGATTGTTGGTGTAGTTTATGAATTTGGAAGGAAGAAAATGTATTGTTGTTGTTCTTATGGAAATTTGAGGTTTCGGGTGGAGTAGAACATTAATTGGATTGTTTGAAATATCGTGCGGATTGTTGGAAATGTTCTTGAATCGTGTTTGAATGGTTTTGGATTGGTATTCGAATATGCGATCGTTGATATTAGTTTGAATGTATGAAGTTGAATTGAATATGCATGAAATGTTGTCGAATTGTATGTATAGAGAGGAGTTATTAATGTTAGAATGCGTTTGGAAATGCTTATGGATATTGTCGATGTGGTTGTTGGTATTGTTGTTGGATATTTGGCGAGTTGAATTCTCGGGGTGTTGAATTTACGGGGAAATCTTTGCCCAAATTTCTGTAAATAAAGTGCGAGCTTAAAATGGGATTCCGAGGTGCCTATGACTAATGTTTGGTGTCTAATGACGTGTTGTAGATTTTGAGAAGCCAAGACTCGAATTTGGATTAGCTTAGGAAGCAATCAAGGTATGTGAAACTTATCCTTCTTTCCTTTTGGCATGCCCTAGACGCAAGTAAGTTATGATGTATTATGAGCTTCGGGGGAAATTCTATTCGTAAAATCCGAGCATGTTTACGATGCTTATTTGCTTCTTGATGATGGGATCCTTATATGGTTTATATGTCTTTGTATGATTGGTTTTCAAATATTGCATAAAAAGATTTGCTTTCAAAAGAGTTTTGTAACTACGAACGTCCGTAACTTTCACAGACAGAACCGGATGGCTTTGATATGCTCGTAAATGATTCCCTAACGTATGATGACTATGATTTCCATAGGCGGGCCCGGATTAGGTTGACGCTCGTCCGTGGGTCTCGCGACTTTTCTTTGTATA
The DNA here is from genome assembly GCF_029784015.1 of Lycium ferocissimum. Taxonomy (NCBI): domain Eukaryota; kingdom Viridiplantae; phylum Streptophyta; class Magnoliopsida; order Solanales; family Solanaceae; genus Lycium; species Lycium ferocissimum. The sequence goes on along the minus strand of NW_026716805.1, from coordinate 13,611 downwards.
GTGCTAACGGCTTTTGAAAAGAACTTAATATGACCACCTTTCCGACCCCCGAGTATGATTATATATATTTACCGGTTGAGTCTAAAATAAGGATTTTTATGTATGTGATTTTGATACGTGACTATGATTTCTAAAGTTCGGTTTGATATGTTCCCAAGGGATATTCGGAAGAAAATCTGATTTGACTACTGTTTTGGCTTACAAATGATGGTTCGTTTTGATTAACCCATTGAGTCTTTGCAAATGTTTTAAACCGTATTTGATTACTCACGATTCTGCTCGTGCATTCTGTGGTTACATTTTTCGCCAAGTCCGAGGTTGTGCTATCGTGCGCACTATGTGTATTTTAAAGTAAGATGTGTATCCCGGATTATGATGTGTCCGGTTCGCCGAGCCCCTTGTTTGGCCGGGAACCGTGTATATATTATGGTGTTGTGATGTGTGTATTGTGTGCCCCTTTCGGCGGCATTGTGTATGTATGCTACGTTATATGTTATATGTATGGATTCCGGGATATGATCAGTTGGTTCGCATCCGATATGATATATGATGATATAATATGAAATATGATGATATGATATGATATATGATGATATGATCGGTTCGTATCGGGGAACCGGTGGTGGGGCAAACCCAATGATGAGACAAAATTCCACATTGGTTTAGGCCAATCCCACACTGGTTTAGGCCAATCCCACATTGGTTTAGGCCAATCCCACATCGGTTAATGGCATCTCATATAATCGGTCATGATGTTATGATGTGTTACGGTTTGTATATGATGATTATTTGTTTATGTCACTCGGTCCCATTATGGGCCGGATATGATACATGACATTGATATGCGTAATTTGTATTTCGGGAATAAGCATTTTGGCATTCAGATTATTATATTTGTCTTTTGTACCTCTGATGTACGATTTGCGTTTCAGATGCAAGTACCTTAGTATTCGGCTATGTTATTACGCCCCGGCTTCGGTTATGACTTCGTTTTACGTACTTCTGCTTTGCATACTCGGTACATATTACGTATCGACCCCCTTTCTTCGGGGCTGCGTTTCATGCGCGCGGTACCCCACAGATGAGTAAGTGATGTTAGCGGAAGATATTCCAGTTGGATTGGCGAGCTCCATTTCCTCCGGAGTCTTTGCCGAATCAGAGCGCTTTTGTATGGTATCACAAGTTATGGTAGAGACTTTGCAGACAATGTCGTGTGTATGATATGTCAGTTTTGTAAATGGCTATGTAAGCCGATGTATTATTATGCATTCTGTTACGAACTTCATATGCTTACAGATTTCATACGATGCTAGTTTTGTTTGATTTGACAAAGATGAAAGACATGTTTGTTTTCAAAAATAAAAATTCATTATGTACTTATGACATGTTTTGTGGGCCCAGTATGATTATGAGTGTTATGTGAGTCAGCGGGTTCGCTCGGCCTTAAGTAAGGGTCGGGTGCCCATCACACCCTGTCGGAAATGAGGGTGTGACAAATTGGTATCAGAGCAGTTCGTCCTAGGGGTTGTCTGCAAAGTCGTGTCCAGTAGAGTCTTGTTTATGGTGTGTTGTGCGCCACATTTATAAACAGGAGGCTACCGGGCATTTAGGATGGTTACTCTTCTTTCAGATCTGAGATCGTGCCATAGAGCCAAGTCATAGGAAATGAGATTATTTGCGCTAACCTTCGATTGCAGCAGAAGAATGACATCGACAGAAGAAAGTGATTGATGATGTTGGAAGTTACAGAGCACGCAGGTAAGCAAAGGTATGAAAAATGTATGTCGGATGAGATATTGAAGTACGATTGAGATACAAGTGGAAAACTGAAAAGGAAAGTAAACAAGAAAATGTAACAGGTGCAGTTTGAATATGAGGTATGTTCACCATTTTCGTACTATTATCGATATTGGGAGCCCCCCGTGATATGATATGATATGTGTATATATATGAGGCATTGTTGATATGTGTTTTGAGATATATTGTTATATCCCGCATTTTGTGCGTTGGAATATTTCGAGATCGAGTAAATTGAAGAAAATAAGTTCGACGAAAATTTGGGAAATGCTGGGCGAATTTTTAAGTCAACTATGGAGGCGCATATCTCATAGTATATGTGGAGTTTTAAGGTGTTTTAAAAGCCTAAAATGAAGTTCGTCGAGTCTAGTTTGTAATGCAACAAACCGTTCATTGATAGGACATCGGAGTAGAGAATTATAGACGTTACAAACTGAACTATCGACGCAGGAACAGTAATCCCGCTACAGTACCGCTACAGTACTGCTACAGTACTGCTACAGTACTGTAGCTACAGTACCCCGACGTTGGCAGTTTTTAAAAGGGACAGAACCTCATTTTTTCAGCAAAAACAGTTCCAAAACTTTCCAGAAAATTCAGCAAAAAAAAAGAAGAGAGGAAAACAGCCAAGAGAAAGAGAAGAGAAAAGGAAAGAGAAAAAAATTCCTAGCCTTCAATCTTGGTCCAAAAATTGTAATTCTCTTGTATTCTTATTAAGTTCAAGACGCTCTTCGACGTGGTATAATTATCTCGGAAGATAAACCGTTGGTTTCATCGTTTTCGCATTTGGGACAAGTAAAGAAGTTGGAGGAAAAAGGTAAGGATTCCATCTCCTCTTTCATATACTATGCATGGTTTGTGTGTTGTAGAGTGTGGAGATGAATGGAATTCATGAGATTTTGGTGTATTATGTTGTAGCCGAATATATGTAGTGTAGTATAAACGTGTAGAACTAAATTCATTTAGTGTTGGTTGATGTTGTTATGGATGGTTGCATATGTTTGGCATGTAAAAATGAACGGAATTCATGGAATTATGTAGCTTGGAACTTGGGCCGTGTAGGGGCTGATTTTAGAAAAATATAATGAACTCATTTTATATAGCATTTTGGTTGTTGATTGTTGTAGATTATGTGGTGAAAATGAAGGTTTGACGACTCAAATGGAAGTCGGAAATGTTGCGGGCTGTTTTGGAGAGCAATATGATTTTAAAATAAATTCTTGTGTGCATGAGAATGATGATCGTTAGCATGCGGATTGTTGACATAATTTATGAGTTTGAAAGAAATAAATGTATTGTTGGAGTTCTTATGGCAATTGGAAGATTTGGGTTAGAATGTCTTGAACATGTTGTGAGTTGAGTATTGATATTGTTGTTATGATTGTTGGTTTGGCCGGGTTGCATTCCGGGATTGTTGATTGATTACAATTTGCCGAGTTAGATTCTCGGGGATGCTATATGTATAGGGGAAATCTTGCGAAATTTCGGTAGACAAACATGAATTTAAGTTGAACTCTTGGAAGCTATAACTCACAATTGGTAAACATGACCATTTGTAGATTTTGGAGGAAACGGGATTTGAGTTTGGACGAGCGTAAAAGCGAATAAGGTATGTAAAGCTTGCCCTTTCCTTCTTTTGGCATGTCCTAGCCCTACTAGGCTAAGATCGGAACCTCGGGGATAATTCCGCTCTCGGAAATCCGAGTTTGATTTTGCATACTATTCATTCAATGTAATTGAATTATAATCCTTATATTTGATCAAAAGAATGTTAAACCTTTGTAACTTGTTGTAAACGTATCCGGATCGCTCCGAAACTTCTACGGATGGCTAAAGGGAGCCTAATGTTTGTAAATTATGTCCGCCGCCTCGGCTAAAACGACTCCGAGGTGGGGCCCACGCATCCCGAGATCTCCCAATGTCGCCCTGTTTGGTATACTTGTGTGATTTTGGAAAGAAAACTTTTGACTATTGCTCCGATTGCTATAAAAAAATAGTTATTTTAACTACCTCATTGGGTTTGATAATACATTTTGACACATAAGAACGATTTCAAAGATCGTAACTATTGTATATTAATTGATAAACCTAATTTAACTATTGTCTTAGTTTTAAAGAAATGGTGTGCTTTGGTTATTTTGTTGAGTTTGTAATAAAAGAAATTATATACGTATGACTACTTACGATTATGGGGCTCGTGTGTATTGTTATTACCTCTTTCGCCGAGTCCCGGGCCGGTATGTGTGATATTGTCCGGGATGGATACTTGACCATGGCCCGTGCCATCGCCGGATACTTGGCCGCATGCACATGTGTATGTGTGATATCGTGGATACTTGACCGGATACTTGACATGGCATGTGATTATTATTATTATTCTTGACTATTATTATTATTATTATTATTGTATTATTATTATATATATTATGTGATACTATCATTATGGGTTCCCGGCCGCGGTATATTTATATATTTGTGATATTAACCGCCGGGTTCCCGCCGCGGTATATTTACATTGGTGATAGGCGACACACGGGTTTAGGCCGCGGTATATGTGTGAATGTGTGTTATGGAATATTACTTAAGGATTGTTCGGGTTCCCGGTATATGTGTGTATGATTTGTGTATGTATGACTTGGATGCCGGATGGAAGTACGTTGGTATTTGGACTATTATGCTCGCGTTTGGTACACATTATTTCATTTTGTAATCGCTTTACATACTCGGTACATATCCGTACTTCGACCCCTTCTTCTGGGGTGCGTTTCATGCCGCGCGGTACCCCGGATGAGAAGACTTTGCTAAGATGTTCCGCGGGATTGGCGAGCTCCATTTCCTCGGAGTGTTGCCGGTCGGGTGCGTTTGTATGGTGTCCGAAGTTATGTTAGAGACTTTGCGAGACGGTGTCGTGTGTATGAGATGTCCGTTTGTAAACGCTATGTAAGCCGATGTATAGATGTTACGCATTGTGTTATGAATTTCATGTGTTGATTGGTATGGTTACGGATTTTGTTTGATTTGAAAAGACGAAAGGCATGTACGTTTTCGAAAAAAAAATTTTCATGTTGTTATGTTATTTGTGGGCCCATATATATATATGGCTATGAGTATTATGAGAGCGAACGAGGGTTCGCTCGGCCCTAGGTAAGGGTCGGTGCCCATCACACCCTATCGGAAATTGGGGTGTGACAAAGTGGTATCGAGAAAGTCCGTCCTAGGGGTTGTACGCAAAGTCGTGTCTAGTAGAGTCTTGTTTATGGTGTGTTGCGCGCCACATTTATAAACGGAGGCTACGGGGCATTTAGGTTGGTTACTCTTCTTTCATATCCGAGATCGTGCCATAGTGCCAAGTCATAGGAGACGGGACTCCTTACCCCGATTTGTGATTGCGAACACCGAGGAATGACGTCGATAGAAGAATGTGATTGATGATGTTGGAAGTCACAAAGTATACGTGGGTAAGTAAAGGTATGAAAGATATATGTTGGGAAAGAAATTGCGGTTGCGATTGAAATACGAGTTAGAGCCTAAAGGGGGAAAGTAGATAAGAAAGTGTAATGAGTGCCGTAAAAGTTGGGCATACGAGGTGTGTTTATTATTTGTGTACTGGTGACGATATTGGGAGCCCTGTGTGGCTACGATATGATATAAAATGTGTATATGTATGTTGGCCCTGTGAGGCATTGTTGGTATTTCTGTGTACGGTGTTTTGAGGCGTAAGAAATATAAAGGAAACTGCCGAAATTTCTTCAGATTAACAAGAGAGAATGAGGTATGGGTTTGTGATGTGACTTGAAAAGTCGCCTTAATAGTATGACCAAGACAAGAGTACGAGAGGGAAGGAATCGTGATGTGTGTGAATGTATTGATAAGACGGTTTGTAAGGTATAATGTGAATGTAACGGGGATTATCATAAAAGTAAGTAAGGCCTAGTGAGAAAGTGGCCAAGGCTATGATGTGATTTATGTAGCTAGAATACAAAGGTAAGTGTGAAAAGGAAAAACAAGCTATGGGATGAATAAGGAAGGGTTTGAGTTAAAGATTAAGAGACGACACGAGGTAATGTATCTAGAATGTTACAAGTCGAGTAAAGGGGATGACAAGAAGGAAAAGTTTAAATCGAGATTCTTAAGCCCCTATACGCTTAGTTGAACATTCGAGGACGAATGTTCTAAAGGGGGAAGGATGTTATATCCCGCATTTTGTGCGTTGGAATATTTCGAGATCGAGTAAATTGAAGAAAATAAGTTCGACGAAAATTTGGGAAATCTGCCGGGCGAATTTTTAAGTCAACTATGGAGGCGCATATCTCATAGTATATGTGGAGTTTTAAGGTGTTTTAAAAGCCTAAAATGAAGTTCGTCGAGTCTAGTTTGTAATGCAACAAACCGTTCATTGATAGGACATCGGAGTAGAGAATTATAGACGTTACAAACTGAACTATCGACGCAGGAACAGTAATCCCGCTACGGTACCGCTACGACAACGCTACGGTACTGCTACGATCGTAGCTACGGTACCCGACGTTGGCAGTTTTTAAAAAGGACGAACCTCATTTTTTTCAGCAAAAACAGTTCCAAAACTTTCCAGAAAATTCAGCAAGAAAAAAAGAAGAGAGGAAAACGAGCCAAGAGAAAGAGAAGAGAAAAGGAAAGAAAAAAATTCCTAGCCTTCAATCTTGGTCCAAAAATTGTAATTCTCTTGTATTCTTATTAAGTTCAAGACGCTCTTCGACGTGGTATAATTATCTCGGAAGATAAACCGTTGGTTTCATCGTTTTCGCATTTGGGACAAGTAAAGAAGTTGGAGGAAAAAGGTAAGGATTCCATCTCCTCTTTCATATACTATGCATGGTTTGTGTGTTGTAGAGTGTGGAGATGAATGGAATTCATGAGATTTTGGTGTATTATGTTGTAGCCGAATATATGTAGTGTAGTATAAACGTGTAGAACTAAATTCATTTAGTGTTGGTTGATGTTGTTATGGATGGTTGCATATGTTTGGCATGTAAAAATGAACGGAATTCATGGAATTATGTAGCTTGGAACTTGGGCCGTGTAGGGGCTGATTTTAGAAAAATATAATGAACTCATTTTATATAGCATTTTGGTTGTTGATTGTTGTAGATTATGTGGTGAAAATGAAGGTTTGACGACTCAAATGGAAGTCGGAAATGTTGCGGGCTGTTTTGGAGAGCAATATGATTTTAAAATAAATTCTTGTGTGCATGAGAATGATGATCGTTAGCATGCGGATTGTTGACATAATTTATGAGTTTGAAAGAAATAAATGTATTGTTGGAGTTCTTATGGCAATTGGAAGATTTGGGTTAGAATGTCTTGAACATGTTGTGAGTTGAGTATTGATATTGTTGTTATGATTGTTGGTTTGGCCGGGTTGCATTCCGGGATTGTTGATTGATTACAATTTGCCGAGTTAGATTCTCGGGGATGCTATATGTACGGGGGAAATCTTTGCCGAAATTTCGGTAGACAAACATGAATTTAAGTTGAACTCTTGGAAGCTATAACTCACAATTGGTAAACATGACCATTTGTAGATTTTGGAGGAAACGGGATTTGAGTTTGGACGAGCGTAAAAAGCGAATAAGGTATGTAAAGCTTGCCCTTTCCTTCTTTTGGCATGTCCTAGCCCTACTAGGCTAAGATCGGAACCTCGGGGATAATTCCGCTCTCTCGGAAATCCGAGTTTGATTTTGCATACTATTCATTCAATGTAATTGAATTATAATCCTTATATTTGATCAAAAGAATGCTTAAACCTTTATAATCGTTGTAAACGTAACCGGATCGCTCCGAAACTTCTACGGATGGCTTTAGGGAGCCTAATGTTTGTAAATTATGTCCGCCGCCTAAAACGACTCCGAGGTGGGGCCCACGCATATAGATCTCCCAATGTCTTAAAACCCCCGTTTGGTATACTTGTGTGATTTTGGAAAGAAAACTTTTGACTATTGCTCCGATTGCTATAAAAAAATAGTTATTTTAACTACCTCATTGGGTTTGATAATACATTTTGACACATAAGAACGGCGCGTACAAGATCGTAACTATTGTATATTAATTATTTAAACCTAATTTAACTATTGTCTTGGTTTTAAAGAAATGGTGTGCTTTGGTTATTTTGTTGAGTTTGTAATAAAAGAAATTATATACGTATGACTACTTACGATGGGGCTCGTGTGTATTGTTATTACCTCTTTCGCCGAGTCATGCCCGAAGGGGTATGTGTGATATTGTCCGGGGATACTTGACCATGGGGGCCATGACCGCATTGGATACTTGGCCGCGGCATGTGTATGTGTGATATCGTCGGGGCCGGATACTTGACCGCGGGGCCTACCATAGACATGGCCGGATTCTTGGCCGCGGCGTGTGTATGGATTATTCGTTATTATTGTTTATATATATTATTATTATTATTATATATTTATTATTATTATTACGGCCGGGTTCCCGGCCGGCGGGTATATTTATATATTTGTGATATTAAGCGGGTTCCGGCGCGGTATATTTCGTATTTGATATTAGCGACACACGGGTTAGGTTGCATCCTATATGTGTGAATGCATGTGTGGAATATTACTTAAGGATTGTTCTGGACCCCATGTGTGTATGATTTGTGTATGTATGACTTGGATGCGGATGGAAGTACGTTGGTATTTGGACTATTATGCTCGCGTTTGGTACACATTATTTCATTTTTTGTATTTTAATCGCTTTGCATACTCGGTACATATTCCGTACGACCCCCTTTCTTCGGGGGCGCGTTTCATGCCACGCGGTACACCCGGATGAAGAGAAGATTTGCTAGGTGTTGTTTCCGCGGATTGGCGAGCTCCATTTCCTCGGAGTGTTGCCGAGTCGGGCATTTTGTATGGTGTTTGTAGTTATGTTAGAGACTTTGCGAACGGTGTCGTGTGTATGAGATGTCCGTTTGCGAATGGCTATATAGATGTTAAAGGGTGTGTATCGGATGTACGCATTGTGTTGATAAAATTTCACGTGATTGACTAAAGGTTACGGATTTGTTTTTTGAAAAGGTTTCATGTTGTTTTAAAATTTTTGAAATGGCAGGTTTTAGTAGCGCGAACGTTAAGGGTTCGCTCGACTCTGAGGAGGGTCGGGTGCCCATCACACCCTAGTAAGGTCGGGGTGTGACAATATATGTTGGCCCTGTGAGGCATTATTGGTATTTCCTGTGTACAGGTTTTGAGATAGTAAGAAATATAGAGGAAACTCTGCCAAAATTTTCTCAGAAATAAAAAGAGAATGAGATATGGGTCTGTGATATGCTTTGAAAGGTTGTGTCCATAGTAAGGGTAAGATTTGGCCAAGTTGCACGTACGGTTGATTTTGAAAAATAAGTTAATAGCTGGATTGATGGTAATGGTAATCGGAGGTCGATAGCGATATGGTAAAAAGAATTTGGAAAGGGTTTGTGATATTAAGAGATGATTTAGAAGAGGTTGGCCGGAAAAGAGAAAAAGGGGGTTAAGTTTGGAAAGTGTCAACATAATGATATTTGGGAAAGAAAGGCAGTGAGTAAATGAAAGGCAAGAGGATCAAAATGTCGGAATAAAAGTGCCGCCTAAGTGAGATTGGAAATACGGGAATAGGGCAAAATATAATCGGGTGATAATGTAAGTACGCCCCTAAAGGGGGGAAGCGAGCGTAAGATAAAGAAATGACACGAGATGACGTGCCTAGAATGTTACGAGTTGAGTAACGGGGGGGGGGGGGATTATAAGACGATTTAGGCAAGGTGTAATGAGATTCGACAAGAAGGAAAAGTTTAAACAGAGATATGATTGGTAGAAGAGATTGCGTGCTATGGTAATAAAGGAAACCCCCGAGATCCCCACAAGACCCTATGCGATTAGTTGAACATTCGAGGACGAATGTTCTAAAGGGGGGAAGGATGTTATATCCCGTATTTTGGTACATTGGGATAATCCGAGTTAGTCATGATAAGTTAAGGACAAGGTTGTAATTTCTTCCGATTTTGTTAAAACTGCATAAGTTGCATATTCATCTTTTCATTGGCATGGAGTGTTAAGGGTAAAATTGGAATAAGGAAAATTTGGGGTCAAAAGTGAATTATGAAAAGTTAGGCATTTCATGAAATTAAGGGCTAGAAGTGACATTTTGGAAACTTTATATTTCATGAAAATGGCCATATGTGGCCATGTGTGGGTGTGGGCCATAGGGCCACATGTGTAAACTTTATATGGACACAAAAGATGAACACTTAAGTCATCTTCATCATTTTCATCTCCTAGAAGTTTCAAGAAAATTGGGAGAAAGGGAAGGGGAGTATTCGGCCAAAGAGGGAAAAAAATGAAGATCAAAAATCTTCACCAAAAAAATTATTTCTTCTAGTTTTTCTACCAAATGGAAGGCCCTAAACAACATGAAGTGGTTGTTGGAGCAAACAAATTCCTTGTTCATGCAATTCCCAACCCTAGCCAAGTGAAGAACAAAGTGGAAAGGGTGAGTTTTAATCCTCTTTTTAATATGTTATGAATGGTTTGTGTATGTTGTGGAGTGTGGAAATGAATGAAATTCATGAATATGTGGTGTTGTTGTTATAGCCGTGTATGTGTGGTGTGTGGCCGTGTGTATATGGTATTGTGTAGGAGTGGTAAATTAATTGTATCTAACATGTTTGGGTGTTGTTGTGGTAAGTGGAAATGGATGAAATTCATGGAAATATGGAAGTTGGTATGTGGCCGTGTATATGTGTTGTTTTGTAGAACATGATGAACTAATTTTATTTAGTGTGTTTTGGTTGTTGTTGTATGGATTCTATGGTGAAAATGATGATTTAATGGTCCAAGTTGAAGTAGAGAACGTTTATGGGCTGTTTGAAAGATAAGGTGAATTTAGTGTAGTTTCTTGTATTGTTAAGGTTAATGTTGTGAATATGAGGATTGTTGGTGTAGTTTATGAATTTGGAAGGAAGAAAATGTATTGTTGTTGTTCTTATGGAAATTTGAGGTTTCGGGTGGAGTAGAACATTAATTGGATTGTTTGAAATATCGTGCGGATTGTTGGAAATGTTCTTGAATCGTGTTTGAATGGTTTTGGATTGGTATTCGAATATGCGATCGTTGATATTAGTTTGAATGTATGAAGTTGAATTGAATATGCATGAAATGTTGTCGAAATGTATAGAGAGGAGTTATTAATGTTAGAATGCGTTTGGAATTGCTTATGCATATTGTCGATGTGGTTGTTGGTATTGTTGTTGGATATTTGGCCGAGTTGAATTCTCGGGGTGTTGAATTTACGGGGAAATCTTTGCCCAAATTTCGTAAATAAAGTGCGAGCTTAAAATGGGATTCCGAGGTGCCTATGACTAATGTTTGGTGTCTAATGACGTGTTGTAGATTTTGAGAAGCCAAGACTTGAATTTGGATTAGCTTAGGAAGCAATCAAGGTATGTGAAGCTTATCCTTCTTTCCTTTTGGCATGCCCTAGACGCAAGTAAGTTATGATGTATTATGAGCTTCGGGGGAAATTCTATTCGTAAAATCCGAGCATGTTTACGATGCTTATTTGCTTCTTGATGATGGTATCCTTATATGGTTTATATGTCTTTGTATGATTGGTTTTCAAATATTGCATAAAAAGATTTGCTTTCAAAAGAGTTTTGTAACTACGAACGTCCGTAACTTTCACAGACAGAACCGGATGGCTTTGATATGCTCGTAAATGATTCCCTAACGTATGATTTCCATAGGCGGGCCCGGATTAGGTTGACGCTCGTCCGTGGGTCCCGCGACTTTTCTTTGTATAGTGCTAACGGCTTTTGAAAAGAACTTAATATTACCACCTTTCCGACCCCCGAGTATGATTATATATTTATCGGTTGAGTCTAAAATAAGGATTTTTATGTATGTGATTTTGATACGTGACTATGGTTGCTGAAGTTCGGTTTGATATGTTCCCGAGGGATATTCGGAAGAAAATCTGATTTGACTACTGTTTTGGCTTACAAATGATGGTTCGTTTTGATTAACCCATTGAGTCTTTGCAAATGTTTTAAACCGTATTTGATTACTCACGATTCTGCTCGTGCATTCTGTGGTTACATTTTTCGCCAAGTCCCGAGCCGGTTGTGCTATCGTGCGCACTATGTGTATTCTGAAGTACGATGTGTATCCCGGATTATGATGTGTCCGGTTCGCCGAGCCCCTTTTTGGCCGGGAACCGTGTATATATTATGGTGTTGTGATGTGTCCGGTACGCCGAGCCCCTTTCGGCCGGGTACTGTGTATGTATGCTACGTTATATGTTATATGTATGGATTCTGGGATATGATCAGTTGGTTCGCATCCGATATGATATATGATGATATAATATGAAATATGATGATATGATATGATATATGATGATATGATCAGTTGGTATCAGATCCGGTGGTGGGGCAAACCCAATGATGAGGCAAAATTCCACATTGGTTTAGGCCAATCCCACACTGGTTTAGGCCAATCCCACATTGGTTTAGGCCAATCCCACATCGGTTAATGGCATCTCATATAATCGGTCATGATGTTATGATGTGTTACGGTTTGTATATGATGATTATTTGTTTATGTCACTCGGTCCCATTATGGGCGGATATGATACATGACATTGATATGCGTAATTTGTATTTCGGGAATAAGCATTTTGGCATTCAGATTATTATATTTGTCTTTTGTACCTCTGATGTACGATTTGCGTTTCAGATGCAAGTACCTTAGTATTCTGGCTATTGTGCACTTTCTGTACTCCTGGCTTCGGTTATGACTTCGTTTTACGTACTTCGCTTTGCATACTCGGTACATATTCCGTACCGACCCCTTTCTTCGGGGCTGCATTTCATGCCGCGCGGTACCCACGGATGAGTAAGTGATGTTAGCGGAAGATATTCCATTCGGATTGGCGAGCTCCATTTCCTCGGATCTTGTCGAATCGTGAGCGCTTTTTTGTATGGTATCACAAGTTATGGTAGAGACTTTGCGGACAATGTCGTGTGTATGATATGTCGTTTTGTAAACGGCTATGTAAGCCGATGTATTATTATGCATTCTGTTACGAACTTCATATGCTTACAGATTTCATACGATGCTAGTTTTGTTTGATTTGACAAAGATGAAAGACATGTTTGTTTTCAAAAAAAAAAATCATTATGTACTTATGACACGTTTTGTGGGTCCAGTATGATTATGAGTGTTATGTGAGTCAGCGGGTTCGCTCGGCCTTAAGTAAGGGTCGGGTGCCCATCACGCCCGTCGGAAATGAGGGTGTGACAAATTGGTATCGGAGCGTTCGTCCTAGGGGTTGTCTTAAAGTCGTGTCCAAGAGAGTCTTGTTTATAGTGTGTTGTGCGCCACATTTATAAACAAAGGAGGCTACCGGGCATTTAGGATGGTTACTCTTTTTTCAGATCTGAGATCGTGCCATAGAGCCAAGTCATAGGAAATGAGATTATTTGCGCTAACCTTCGATTGCAGCAGAAGAATGACATCGACAGAAGAAAGTGATTGATGATGTTGGAAGTTACAGAGCACGCAGGTAAGCAAAGGTATGAAAAATGTATGTCGGATGAGATATCGAAGTACGATTGAGATACAAGTGGAAAACTGAAAAGGAAAGTAAACAAGAAAATGTAACGGGTGCAGTTTGAATATGAGGTATGTTCACCATTTTCGTACTATTATCGATATTGGGAGCCCTGTGAGGCTGTGATATGATATGATATGTGTATATATATGTTATATCCCGCATTTTGTGCGTTGGAAT
>NW_026716804.1:0-40726 GCF_029784015.1 Lycium ferocissimum | reverse complement strand
ATGAAATTGAGGAAAAAATTTTCTATTATATAGAAATATCAAGATCCGTCATTTTCCCAATACAAAGAAAATTATTCCATATTGGAGTTAATACAACCAACGGAGGAAATGTCCATTAAATAAGAAAATAGAAGAATATTCAAAGAGAATAATTTCGCTATTTAATTAAAAGTTATGAATCCGAATAATTTTCGACACTAAATAATTAAAGAAATTGTAGAATTATGTTCAAGAATGGAACAAAGAAGCAAAAGACTCTTATGAAATATTGTTACTTCCCTCCGAACTCCTATCTCTCAACTGCAGCTTAAAACAAGTGCTATTTATAGAGTTTCTGTAAAGGGTAACTTACGCTTCCTCTAAATACGGCAACACGGTTGTAACTTGCATTTGTTTTCATTTTAAAATTATGCTCACAAGTCACAGCAAATCTTTTCAAGTTGGCAAGTTGGATTTGATTTTAATATGAGTGTAGATTCACTGCATCTCCATTTCTATTTCAGACCCTCAAATTTGTCCGTAAAATTCATTTAGACCCCCCAACTGAGACCGTACTATCTAAACCCTCCAAGAAGATTTATACTGTACCACTTGGACACATCGCTCCAGCTTGGCACTGAGCGTGTTGCACACTGCTTATGAGAGCGTGAACTGCATTAATATTGTTGCTACATGGGTCCCAATGACAAGTGTCAATGGAAGAAAAAACATAAAAATGAAACATAAATTCACTATTTCTATTTCTCTTTTGTCCAGTCTTCTTTCCACCCACCGTCGTTGACTGTCTCCACCACTTTTGTGTCAACCTCCACCGCCATAACCACTGCCCATCTCCATAATATTTTTGCTCTACAAAGATTTTGAAGCCACCAATATTACACTTCTTGATTCCTCCACTCACACCTTACACCCACATAATCACAATTAAACATCACCAACAAAAAATCATACCGCCCCGTTATCACTATACATCAATACCAATTTTGTCCAAAAAATAACTTTATTAATATTTTTTCAAAGATAAAATTCCTAAAACACCAAGTCATACACCATGCACGCCACCCCGACACTCCATTGCCATAAACTTCACTGAAAGAGGATGAAGAAGAACCGGAAATACTTGAATTATGTTAGTATCATTTGCCACCAGGCATCATGATTGAAGAAAAATAATGAAATTTCTAATGAATTAAAAGGGAGAAAGGAGAGGAATTTTCGGATAGACATGAAAGAGATTAAAAAGTGAAGGTTAGTGAATATAAATTCATGTAATATCAGTAAAGATGGAGGATTGAAAAGGGAGAAGAAATTGGGAACCTGAGTCATCAATGGCGGATGAAAGGGTGAAGATAAGAGTATGGGTATGGGGAACATGACTGAGAAGAGAGAGATAGTTGGCTTTTCTTTTTGTTTTTTTATTAATGTTGAAAAAGTATAGATTTTTGTATTTATTTTTATATTTGGATTATGTGGAATTAAAGGCCACGTGTCTCTTTTTTATTGGCTTTTTTACCACATCAGCTAGCGTGAACTAGGGGTGTTCAAATGAGACCGAAAAATCGATCCGAACCGGTAAACCTAGTCAAACCGACTTAATAAATCGAAAATCGTCTTGATCTGACTTGATTTGGTTTTAAATTTTAAAAAACCGATAACATTTCGCTTGGTGTTAAACCAAAAAAACCCGAATCAAACCGAACCAAACCGAACCAAACCGATATATATATATATATAATATATATATATATATATATATATATATATATATATATATATTGTCACGCCCCGAACCATGGCTCGGGCGTAACACGGCACTGGCCTTGCTTGCATGTGTCCGAGCGAACCTCATGGCTTGCTTGTCAACATGGGCATCAAAACAATATATCTATATGATGCTATTTAAATAAATCATGAAAATATAATTTGCGGAATAAAGTCTTGAAATTATCTCATAGCATGAAAATTCATGAAACATAATAGTCAAAACATGAAAGCATAACGACTCGTGAACTAATAATCTCGTCTATGAAACCTCTAAAACATGTCCGACTACGACTACCAGGACATGGCCCCGGACTACCATAATCTCGCATACTAAATATAGACTCCATGTTGAACCCCGAGAGAGTAGGCTCACTAATAAGCCGATAACCGAAGAGATCCTGCTCGCGTTGTGTGTATGCTCCGAAAATCGGTAGATTCGCACCGTGAAGTGTGCCCCGGCAAAAGGGACGTTAGTACATGGTGAATAGTACTAGTATGTAAAACCCGCCGAAATGAAGAACATGGCACAACATAGGTATAGAACATGAACTGAAACTGAATGTAACTTGAACATGAGCATGAAACGTAACATGAGCATGAAACGTGAGTAAAGCCTGAAAACAGTAATTCAATGAAAATACATGTATATAAAACTTCTTGTAACGTGGGGAATGCTATAGTGTAACCGACAACATGATCTGGTACTTGCGCCCTACCAGGAGAACACTCGCACCTTGCCGGGGATATGAGATTTAAGTAATAATAGCATGTAAGGATCCAAAACCGCATAATGAAGGTGTTGCCTACTTGTCGACAACCCTTATCCTACGGTGGCAACGTAGTTTCGTGCTATCCGAGCTCTTCTCGGTTAACTAAGCAATCCCAAAACATGAACATGATATAGTTGGCTAAGAAGCCCATGATTTTCGTGAAATAACTTATAAATAACTTGTAATCATGATTTCACGAAATAACTTGTAACATGGTTTCATAAGATAACTTGTTGTAGTCTTGCAAACATGTTCTTGATTCATGAGTAATAACAATAGTTCATAATTATATAAGTAGTTGTCTTGAAAACATGCATGTGACTTGCTACATAAAATCATAAACTTTCATATGAACATAATGAGAATGCATGAGGAAGAATTCATGATTCATGGATTAAGCTAGGGTTCCTAATAACCATAATGGAAGATTAGGAATACAATGACGAATATAGATACAAAAATTCATATGCATAGATACGTAACTATGGGCTACCAATATGTTGGGTTTAATGCCCTAGGTTTGATCTTCATGGATATCAAGAAACGGAGCATGGGGAAGAACGTAGAGGTTCCCACATGTGGATGGAAGTTCTACATACCTTAATCGCTCCAAAACTTGAATCAAAGATTTTAACTTTGAAGAAGATTTCCAAAATCTTGAATTCTTGAACCTTGAGGTGGGTTTTCTTGAAAACCCTAGGTTAGGAATGATGACTTATTGTTTAGATTACAAGGATATATATTAGAATTGACTTGGAATGATTAGAGTATGCTTACCTTGGTGTTCTTGATGATGGGAGAGAATATAAGGTCGTTCTAGGGCTTGGGGGTGTGAAGAATGAAGTGAAAAAGCCATAAAACGAAGTTTTATAATTACTTTCGAACCCATTTTACGCTCCATTTCACGTCCCGTATAATTTGTACGGACCGTATATCACACCGTAAAACCATTCCAGTGATTTGGACATTACGGGACCAATTATACGGCTGAAATATACGGCCCGTATAATTTGTACGGACCGTATGTTCCACCGTATAATTTTTACGGTTCGTATGTTTCCACCGTAGACTGACAGAACACTTTTTAGTAAAACGGGCATAACTTTTTGTACAGATGTCCGTTTGACCTCCATAATATACCGTTGGAAAGGTATTTCAAAGATCTACAACTTTCAAGGAGGAAGTTTTCCCAAATTCCAAATTAATAAAGGGGTTATGGTCATTGGAAGTAAGACCTTCTACAAACTCACTTGCAAACATGCCCCGTAGAGTGGCTTTCAACTTTGCTTTGCCCATAGGCTCTTCTCATGTCTTTATTGGGTTTCAAACACCATTTATACACTACTCAAATTGGGTTCATTATACCCCCGTCTTATGAGACAAATCTTAGCCCGAATGCACGAGGTGTTACATATATATATATATATATATATATATATATATATATATATATATATATATATCTTCCAAAATTTTAGCTCCACCAAGTCCAATATAAATTCAAATAATTGGAGAGAAAAGTATAGCCCATTTAAGTTTAAGGTAAAATAAAATAAAAATTTGCTAAAGATAAAATAAAAAATTTCCCCTTATCCAGTTTTACGGTTCTCTCTTTACATGCCATCTGAATTACTACTAATAAACTAACATTTTATCCGTAACAAATTAAAGGGAAGAAAATGGCAATTGAAATTTAAAAAGATCTGGTAGATGACTTTGTCTTTCTGTTTATCATTTTCCGTTTTAACCTCTGTGCTTTCTTCTCAATGCTTCATAAACACGATGAGTCTAGATAACAAAACTTCTGGAGGCCTGCATAATATCAAAAGGCTATATGTAAGGAGGTAACTAGAATCATGAAAAGTAGATGTTATGTTTCTGTAATTCCTATACTCATAGCCATAGGCCTATGCCTAAATAAAGTTAATGAAATAATTAAGAAGATTCTTAGATTTGAATGGATCACGTCAAAGCCGTATTTAGTTACCATTTAATTCAAAGGTTTTTTGTATTAATATATTCTTAAAATATGAAAAAATCACAAAAATCGAACCAAACCGATAAAATCGAAAAAACCGAAATCGATAGAATTTATACTATAATGGTTTGGTTTGATTTGAATATTAAAAAAATCAACTTAATTGATTTGGTTTGGTTTTAACCAAAAATCGAGTCAAACCGAACCATAAACACCCCTAGCGTGAACTACATGCATTGTTTCTTACTTTTGGTTTAAGCTAGAGGTATCTAAATGACATATTTTGGGTAGAAATTATCTAAATGACATATTTTGGGTAGAAATTAAGTGTTTAGATGATACTGGGCTCAGTTGGGATGTCCAAGTGGAATTTCTGAACAAGTTCAAGAGCCTGCCGATGACTTAAGCCTTTCTATTTTCTACCATTTGAGTCTTTTCTTTTTAGGCCAAACCCATCGGCAGACATCTGTGGTCGTCCACTTCTTTCACTTGAGCACCTAAAGTGGACCTTGTTTCATTTAGACACCCCAGGTGGGCAATACCTGTTCCAGTTAGACAATTTTTGCACCAGATTTTTTAAATCCCAAGCGCGTGTATATCAGTTGTATCCTAAGTGGATTAAGTGACCAATTACATTGTGCCAGCTCATTTAAATTTTGCCAACTCAATTAATAATGTGCCAACTCAATTAATGATGTGCCAACTCATATGCCAACTCATTTTAATTGGCCACATCACTGCACACGCGGGCAAATCAACTAAACACCAAATTAGGGCTCAAAATTACCCATTTCCATATGCACACTTCAGTGCAACGATCGAGCGATTTCCACGAAAATCGAGGTAAAATTTTCGTCGATTTCATTCAATATCTTCTCCATTTTCGTTAATTCTTAGTTAATAATCACTCATAAGGTATTATTTTCATTTATTTGCGGGTTTTTAGTCTGGAAATCGACCCTTTGGACTTTGTTCGTTTCAACTTCATTTGCGACATTGGAGAAATTTAAGGTTCTACTGAACTTTTCTCGTGTTTGTATGCTATATTGTGTTTAAATTAGGGTGTTTTGGTACGAAACTGGTTGTTATCACTTTATTTGTTTACTAGGGTTTATTTGGGAATTTCAGTGTCAAAGTTAGGGTTTTTTTTGGTATTTCCTATTGCTTGTGTGTTGTGGGTTGTTGGGGAATAAAATGGACGACTATATTCTTACTTGTTTTCACCATGGGGGCAGGTTGTGGAAGACCCTGTAGTGGGTCCCACGTACAAAGGGGAATTAGAGGTCTTTGGTGCTGCTATCGATAAAGACCATTTTAGTCTTGTTGAGTTGGAAGCATACACTAAAGATCTTGGGTACACAAATGTCCTTGGATTCTCTTTTGGCAAAAAGGTTGATGATAGTGCCTTTGTTCAGCTTACTTCTGATAGACAATTACTAGGGCTTGTGAATGATTTAAAACATGGTGATGAGTTTGATGTGTTTGTGGTCCATGGCATTGATGAGGTGGATGAGTTGCCACAACCAATTGGTTTGTTGGTAGGGCCGCAGGGTGATGATCGTATTAATGACCCATGTGGCAATCGATGAAGCTAGGCAACACGTGGGTGGGAGGGGTATAAATACTGATGTAAATGTTCCGGATAAATTTCGAAACATTTCCAAAGGAGGCTGAAACACCTCCAAAGGAGGTTGAAGCATTTCCAACTCCAAATGTGAGTGAAACAGATCCAAATAGGGGTGAAACAGATCCAAATGGGGGTGAAACAAATTTGAATGGGGGTGAAACAGATCTGAATGGTGCTGAAACAGATCTGAATGGGGCTGCAACAAATGGGGATCAATCAGATGTTGCTAGTAGTTCTGAATCAGATTTTCCAGATCTTGATGATTCAGATGTTGATGAAGAATTGAGAAACCTTAGAGCTGAAAAGAGGAGTAAAAGGAACCCCAATCCTAGAAAGAAAAAAAATAACACAGAGGAAATACCATTAGGTGAAGCTGGTGTTGATAGAGGCTTTGAAGATATTGGTAGAAATAAGTCTGCTAGGTATGTGGGAAGATTAGGTGGAGATGAGGATTATATTGATACCATTGTGGTAGTGATGACGGTAATGATGAGTTAGATACGATGCGTAAGGGGTGTTGAACTACCAAAAAGAAGGAAGAGCACAAAGGTCAGGTATGATCCAGCTTGTGTAGTTGCTATTTTTGAACTTGGTATGGTTTTTGAAAATGAAAAAGTATTTAGGAAAGCATTGGCTGATTATGCAATAGAATACAAAGTTAGTCTTAAGTTAAGGCCTAATCAACCTGGTAAAGTAAGGGCTCAGTGTAAGGGTAACAAACAGTGCAAGTGGTTGTGTTATGCTGCAACAGATAGAGATTCTGGTGACTTTATGATTAAGAGCTACCATCCTGTACACAAGTGTACAACTTCTAACAAGAACAAAATGTGCAACACCAAATGGCTTGCTGCTAGATTTAAGGATGAAATAATTAAGCGACCATCTTTGAGAATATGGGAAATACAAGACATGTGCGAGTGGATAAGTTAGGACTTTATGTTGGTAGGACAATTTGCTACGAGCTAAAATGCAGATACTAAGAGAGTCTATGGGTGATTGGAATTTAGAGTTTGCAAGATTGTGTGACTATTCGATATGATAAAACGACAAATCCCGGTAGTTCTTTGGGTGAGGATGGACGAGAGAAAGTTGTCTAGGGAAGAATTTGTTTGTGTACTTCTATGTCTGCTTGGATGCATTGAAGAAGGGGTGGATGGAAGGTTGTAGGAGAATAATAGGTTTTGATGGGTGTTTTCTAAAGGGTGCTTGTAAAGGTGAACTGCTAGTAGCGAGTTGGCAAGAATGGAAACAATCGAGATGTTTCCTATAGCCTAGGCGTTGTTGACTCGAAACTAAGCATAGTTAGAGTTTTTTCATTAATTACTTGAAAGAGGATTTACGGTTGGGTACCGGAGAAGGTCTTACTGTGATGGCAGACATGCAAAAGGTAATGTACATAGTAACTTGTTTAATTTCTCACCGTTCTTGTTGAGTGTTTATTTAATAATTTCTTTTCTTTGAAGGGTTTTCATGCTGCTGTAGAAGAATTGTTACCTGATGCTGCGCATAGGAGATGTGCAAGACACATTTGGTCCAATTGGCATCAAGAATGGAAGGGTGAAGAGAGAAGAAAACAATTTTGGAGATGTTCTAAGGCCAGTTTTGAAGTGAAATTCAGGTCAGAGCTTGATAAAATGAGCAAACTTGGTAAAGATATTTGTGCTGATTTATTGCATTATCCAGAAAAATCATGGGTGAGGGCATACTTTAAAGAGCATTCTAAGTGTGATGTTGTTGAGAATAACATGTGTGAAACCTTCAATTCATGGATCTTGTCTTGTAGACACAAATCAATTATAACCATGTTGGAGGAAATTAGGAGAAAGATAATGACTAGACAATGTGATATGATTAAGTTTGCCAACACTTGGATAGCTGAGATTTCACCTATGGCTAGACTTACCTTAGAGGATAATAAGGAAATGGCTAGGGGCTGCAAGGTTCTTTGGAATGCTGATGTTGGATTTGAGATTGGAGAGGGTGAGTATAGGCATACAGTTAACATGAGTACTAAGAGTTGTAGTTGTAGAACTTGGCAACTGAGAGGAATTCCATGCCAACATGTTGTTTGTGCATACTACCACATAGAACTAGAGCCTGAACACTTTGTGGAGCATTGGTATAGGAAGGATACATTCTTAAAGGCATATAGTCATTTCATCCAACCAATTCCAAATATGAAGATGTGGCTTGAAACAAACAATCCAAAGATTGAGCCTCCTGCACCTAAACCAATGCCTGGCAGGCCGAAGAAGAAAAGAACAAAAGGCAAAGATGAACCAAAAAAGATGAGGTATGGAAAGGTGTCCGGAAAAGGGGGGAAAATAACTTGTTCAAAGTGTCATCAACAAGGACATAACAAGAAATATTGCAAGGTAAAATAGTTTTCTTTGAGTTGGTTAACTTGTTTATCATGTATTTTGGGTTTTTAAGTTGGTTACTGCCTTTAAATATGCAGGTTGTGCCAGGTGCAGAAGCACCTAGCCAAAGTTTACAAGACCCTGCAGAAGCACCTAGCCAAACTGCACCTACAAGCTTAAGCCAGCCTACACCTTCAGCAGCAGTTTGTGATGATACAACTAGAGTTAGGAGGGTGAATCAATCAAAAAGAGTTAGAAGCTCAAGCCAGCCAGCCCCACCTACAGATACAAGTATTCCTATTACAAGAGGAATAACAAGTCAACTACCTCCTAGAAGAAGACAAGTTGCTGGACAGAAGAGAGCCAAGGTTGCAACTGGAGAGGAACCTGCAAGTAGGGGACACAAGAGGGCAGCTGATGTTGGATTTGGCATATACACAAGTACAAGTGGAACTCAAATACTAAATGTAAGTCAATTCTAACTTTGGTCTCTAAAACACAACTACATGTAACAAAACTGACTATGCTTCATTTTTCTGCTAAAATGCAGCCAGGAACATCAAGCCAAAGGATTCTAGAAACTGGTTCAGCTTACAAGGATGCAAGTCCAACAGGCATAGACCTTGGTTATAAAGCTAGAGGATTGAGATGGAAAAACAAGGAAGCTGTCACTGGCCCCCAATTGAAGCAGATGGCAAACAAGAAGAAGAAGAAGAACTGGCAGTATTAGGATAGGATGTAGTACTTAATTGGCAATGTAATATGGCACCAAACAATTTCTCTTTTTGGATGGTTATTTTGGCAATCTGATACTTGTATGTAGCAGTAAACAATTTGCAGTATTTTAATGTTTGCTTTTGGCTACTTGTATGCTAACTTTGAGCTCATTCTTGAGCATGTTAATATATTAGCTACTATTTGGGGTTACCTGTTGTTGGTGTTTAAACAGTTGTGCTAATGTAATTATAGCTGCTGTTGGTGTTAAATAACATTGGCCTACCTGTTGTTGGCAATAATATGTAGCATAAACTTATTGGAAGCAGGCCAGGTTTTTATGCAACTGTGTGAGCTCAAAACAGAGCATTGTTGGCAAATACAGCATAGACAAAACAACATTTCATTTCATTTCATTCAAAATGCTGGTTTACATGAGTGACTGTTGGCCAAAGTTCAGCCATGCCAAAATACAAAATTGTCACAACAATGCAGTAACCAAATTACATTCCAAGAATCCTAACAATATTACAACTACACAACTTAGCAAAAGGCAACTACTTAAGGAGCATGTATTGTCCTGCTCCATCTAACAATTTGGCTTGATTTTCCATATCCCGAGCATCACAAAACCAGCAACAATGGCATGTGTTAATGAGCATATTTCTTGCTCGAATTCTTTTCTCTTCAAAAGCCTTCACTTTCTTCAACAAACCCCAGATCACCCTATTTGTTTTGTGCGGGTGCCTATCTTCCATCCAAAAGAAATAATCACAACCACCCATTTTCTACAAAACCAATTTTCAACCCAACAATTAATCATCTAATAAATAATTAAATAAGGAATGAATGAAGATATAAGTTTACCTTTGGTATTTTACAACATAAAATACGCGACACAGGTTTAATTGAGTCCAAGAAGTCTTCAATAATGCTTCATTACCACATCTACAATATCGGGCATGTTTATAAAAAAACTCCATGAAAGAGTCGGATAAGCTCGACATAATAGTAACAACAATGGAAGAACGAACGTGATGAACCAGAAAATATTAGCAAGAAGCAGAAAATATTAGCTTGAATTTGAGGAAAAAAATTGATCGTGAAAAGGGGCTAAAATTAGGGCTAAATTGGATTTAATTTTGAAGTGGGGAAGATGATATATATAAAAGGGGAAGTAATAATACCGTTGGCTCGCCACATAGGATTAAAAAAAAGGTTACACGCGTGTTTTTTTGACTGATAACACGCGACATGCCAACGGTGCAAAAATTGTCTAACTGGAACAGGTATTGCCCACCTGGGGTGTCTAAATGAAACAAGGTCCACTTTAGGTGCTCAAGTGAAAGAAGTGGACGACCACAGATGTCTGCCGATGGGTTTGGCCTTCTTTTTAATTTTTAGTTTTATTTCAATTTGGTTGGTCCCACGGTTGAGGAAAATTTGCATAATTATTTCCATCTTTGGAGCACTTCGTTCCTCTCTCATTTTTTTTTTATTTTAGCATTTTGTTTTTGTGGGATATTTTCCTTTATAAAACGTACTTGAATCTCTTTTGCCACATAGCTCTTTAATTGATGAGATATTGATCTCTTATCAAAATCACGACATTTTCTGCAAAGAAATATAAAAATATTAGTATTAAAATTAAAGAGCAACTTAATTTATATATGATATTTTTATCTAATCAAATACCCCCCCAGTTAAATATTTGCTCGTCCTCGAGCAAAGACGATTATTAACGATAGTGGCTAAATATTTTAAGTAAAATCATGAGAAGTTTTGGTAGAGAAGAATTGACTAAGATGATTCACATGAGCTTAACAACCTTTAACCGTGCTCATATTTACTTATTGAAAAGTGAAATAACAACATTTTCTATCCCAAGTGTGTCTCACCAGATGGAGAGAGATGCCCTTATATCACACAATATATTTATTATAGAACAAAGAAGGGCATATGTAGAAATTCACTCACTCTCAACAAAGAAGCATCTCATGTTACCGGAAATAGCCATAAGCTTGCCTATCATGTGGTTCTCCACTAATGTAGGAGTCTTTGAGTTAAGATCATGTAGCGCTTTTATAAAATTGTAATGTAGGCTTAGGGACAGGTAGGATACATATGGATAATAGTGGCTCAAATTTCCTTTAGGCACTACACTACACTTTCTCGCATAAGCACAATTGCCTTCCAATTCTTTTTAAACAATAAACCTCTTTTCTTTTCAATCTTTTCACAATTTTTGTTATTTGCTGTTTGAAAATGGAGTTGCCAACATCGGTTTGTTGCTCTCGTTTTTCTTTTCTTTTTTTCCTTCAAATTTTCAACATTTTTGTTTTGTCTCAGACAACATCTTCAAAAGATCAACAATCTCAATTAATTGTCCTTTTTTCTTTTTTTCTTTTCAACATTCACACTAAATTTTCTGCATTCAAATCAACTCTCGAAGTGCCTAAAGGAAATAGGGCGAACAAATAGCAAGTCGTAATAACAAAAAGGCTAAGGGTTAAGACTTGGTGATCAATAAATAAGGGATAATTCATTTAGGCTCAACGGGGCTAGCAAGGGATAAAAATCATCAGGGTAGGTTAATTTAGGCCATGGTTTAACAAGGAAGGCCTACTTTTATTTCTCAACTCAAAAATCAACCTAGAATTTCGCCTCAAACCACATTCAAGGCAAGTTCTAGATTTCCAAATAAACATGAGAACTAGGTAATATATACTGACCACACAATGCACTTGGGACTAGTGAACACCATGATTTCAATCACCAATAAGCAAGTATGAGTTTGGAAAGGTAGTCATACAACTCATGAATGATACTCAATTAAATCCATCTTTTTAAGTCTCATGATTTTCAAATCAAACCAAGTTTAGCCAACTTATTTAGCAAAATAAAGAAAATAACTAAAAGTCCTAAAAAGTGTTCGGTTCAAAATATTATGACCATGTCAAAGAGCCGAACAAGAAATCCATGGAAGTACATGAAATAAGTTACTTTACGAATAAAGCAACTCAGTTTTTTTTTTCCCATTTTTTAAATTAAACTGACAATTTTTTTTTTTATATTTTAAGTTAAATTATAACAGAGAAATACAAAATAATAATAATAAATAAAATAATACATACTTTTTTGTTTGTTTATTTTTGTTTACACAATATATCTGTATACTAAAAATAAATTCCTCTATCCCCACATTTAAATAATGTCATGTCCTCATGACACACAAATTAAAAGCAAAAGGAAATAAAAGGACTTCCCTGATTCTTTTTTCTTTTTTCCCAGTGCTTGTGAATTCCACCCACAATTTTAAATGTATTTCTTTATTTCTTGCTTCTTGGGGTATCTCTCTTATTTCAAAGACTAAGTTGCAGCAAAAGAAAAAAAATATGTCAGCTCAGGGGATGTAAACCTGCAAATATATATATATATATATATATTAAAAACTTTTATTTATATATATTTATTTAAAATATACTTAAAAGTAAATATTATACTTCTAACCACTAAAATTTATTTAATATATGAAAGAGGGAATAAGAAAATAGTTCTGAGTTTAACGTCATTAGCTCGACTTATATTCTTTTTAAGTAAAAAAGAATTGTTGAAGCTCGTTTATCAAATATTCTGGTGACATAAGGTTTCAACCGATGACCGTTCACTTTGAATTTTTCTCCCCCATCCATATGTTGTATTTCAATGGCACCATTGGGGGTTACCTCTGTTACGATGTATGGTCCTGTCTAACGTGACTTGAATTTTCCTGGAAATAGCCTTAATCAGCTATTGTACAACAGAACATGGTCTCAATTTTAAATCCTTATGGCAAATGAGGTTATCATGCCATTTTTTGTTGTCTTTTCTTTGTACAATTTAGCATTTTCATATGCTTGAAGTCTGAACTCCTTCAATTCATCAAGTTGCAACAAACAATTTTTACCCGCATTTGGAAAATTTAGATTCAACAATTTTATGGCCCAATATGCTTTACGTTCTAATTCCATAGGTAAATGACAAGCTTTTCCAAAAACAAGTCTATAAGGAGATGTGCCTATGGGAGTTTTGAAAGCAGTTCTGTATGCCAATAAAGCATCATCTAATTTTAAAGACCAATCTTTACGAGAGGAACGAATAGTTTTTTCTAAAATTCTTTTCAATTCTCTATACTTCTACTTGCCCACTTGTTTGAGCATGATATGGAGTTCCTATTTTATGAGTTACTCCATATGTTGACAATAAATTAGCGAATTGTCTGTTTATAAAATGAGTTCCCTGATCACTTATGATAATTCGTGGAGTTCCGAATCTAGAAAAAATATTTTTTTGAGAAAAGTACAAACAACACGAGCATCATTTGTTCTAGTAGCAATTGCTTCTACCCACCTTGAAACATAATCAAGCCACTAAATTTTATTCGCAACATTTGAAGCAGGGAAAGGACCCATAAAGTCAATGCTCCACGCATCAACTATTTCACATACCAGAATAAAGTTAAGAGGCATCTCGTCTTGTTTCGAAATGTTACAGCTTCTTTGGCATTTGTCATAAGCGGCGACATAATTTCTTGCGTCTTTGAGCAGAGTAGGCCAGAAAAAACCAACTTCAAGTACTTTTGCGACTGTCTTTCTTCCTCCATAATGTCCTCCTGCTGCTCCATCGTGACAATGAGTTAAGATGTTGTTCATTTCGGTCTCTGGTACACATCTTCTGATTATTGTCTCTGCACAAAATTTAAATAGGTAAGGATCTTCCCAGTAGTAATGTCTTGCATGTTTTTTTTAGCCTTTTTCTTTGTTCATAAGAAATTTTTTTTGGGATCCATCCTTTAGCCAAATAATTGGCGATGTCAGCAAACCAAGATGGCTGGTTTACAACTGCTGTGATTACATAGATATGTTCATCGAGAAATTCTTCCTTGATATCGGATATTTCCGTAAGAGGGTTCTCCAAACGTGACAAATAATCAGCTACTTGATTTTCTTATACTTTTCTATCTTTTATTTCAACATCAAATTCCTGTAAGAGGAGTATCCATCTTAACAGTCTAGGTCTAGCATCCTTCTTTGTTAGGAGATGCTTTAAAGCTGCGTGATCAGTGAATATTGTAACTTTCTGTAACGACCCGTTTGGTCGTTATTGCGTTTTATTGTTGTTGCCCTCGTTGACTCGTCCCCCAGCGTTGTTAGTACTATTTTGATCTGCGGGGACCGGTGACACAGTTCTGTAGCCATCGTTTTGAATTTTGGAATGACTTTTAAAAAATTTGGTCTTAAAGCGAAAACTGTTTGACTCGAAGTTGACTTTTGGGTAAACGTGCCTGTAATTGAATTCGACAGTTTCATTAGGTTCGGAAGGTGATTTATGACTTAGTGGTGTCATTGGTTTGGTTCCCAAAGGGTTCGGGTGTGATTTGGGTCATTGGTTGAGAAGCTGGTTAAGTTGGAATTGGAGTTGACCACCGTCAATATCGGGTCAAGATGAACCCGTGTCGATGTTTTGAAAGTTTCAATAAGTTTGTATGATGATTTTGGACATGTCCACAAAGTTTGGTTGAATTCCAATGAGCTTTGGATAAGTTTAGGTTGTATGGTGATTGTTTTCGGTTTCGACGTCAGTTTGAGCAGAAAGGACAACATATTGAGCAAACGGCCTTTAATTCGTGTTTCGACTAAATCATTATATCCGTATTGTAAATTTGGAACCATAGCAACTGGAATCATCAAGTTTCGACATCGTATGAGGGAATTATGGTCATTTTACTAAGAATTGAGTTGCCAGATTTTTCAGATTAATTACAAAATTGCTATTGAATTCGTATTTAAAAATCTGCACTTTTCCAAATATTGAAATCAACATATGTCATTCATTATAAGGTCAAATGGAGTGATTCAAAAGCCTAACTTGACTGGAATTTCACAAGGAATCCATTGGAGACATCAAAAGCGAGCTTTGGGATCATTGGACACTAGAAACGAGGCAGAACCTCTCGGCGTTTTCGGCTATTAATGTTGTTGGAGTTTCTCTTATCTTGAAAGTTTGGGTTTGGGAGAATTCAAGGATGTTCTTCAAGTTTCTTCCATGGGTATGGTCTACACCATAATCTAAGTATTTCCTTTTGATTCATTCCCTTGGTTTAAGCTTTAATCCATGATTTTTAAAGTAGAAAATTAGGATTTTCATGAAAGAAGGTTTAATGGGTCTTTCTTGAGAAGTTCATAAATTTGGTTAGACTCCCTAGGTTGCTTTAAATGATGTAATTGATTGGATTTATGCTAGATTATGATGTATCTAAGGTTGTTAATCATATACCTTCCATTATTAGTGTTGAATTCTTGAATTCTACAGTTAGGGTTTATACCCAAAATTTGGGGTTTTGCTTGGATTTCGAAATTGGATGAATTCCTGAGTTAATTTAGCAATTAGTTGATGGGTTTTGATCACCTAGTGTTTAATTGAATAATTTACCCCTGAATTTCCCATTTTGCCCTTGTGGGCCCCTTTTCCCCAAATTCTAGGGTTGGTTTAAAACCACACAATTTGAATGATAGCAATATGGATATCGATCTTTATGATTTCTAATTTAGATTTCGAATATGAATATACTTTCTTGATCTCGAGGCTCAAGGAAAGGAAAGGCTAAGGTGTGATTATTGGCATTATTGCACGTTCGCCATCCGGGATTATGGCTTACCCTTGGTGAGACTTTGTGTAGGGAAGCATATATTTAGACCATATTGTCGGAGAAAGCATGTAAACCTTCGGGTATGAAGTTAGATTGGATATTGTCTTAGGTTGGGCCCTGTTGCGTGATTGGGGCTAGTCACCCCGTTATGTTGTAACTTGATTGCTCTATTGTTATTGGCTTGATATCGCGTGGTAATAGTAGATATTGGAGACTACTGATATATCTTGTTCATAATATTGTGATACCTCACTTGTTGATGTTGATGTTGATAAGAGGATAGTATTCTATATGACTTGTGTAGTCTTTCATAATATGGTTGGCATACCCATGCTTGGTACTTGTGATATTAACCTGATTACTTCCAGGCCCAACTACTTTAACTTGATCTGGCCCGTCTAGCCTATTTACAAGGGAAAAGAACACTGTGTGTCCACTCAGCCAAACTAATCCCACATTTAACCACTGTCTGGGCTTAATCCCACTAGGTGTCCGTTCGGCCCAAAATAATGCCAAAAAATGGCCGGCGGGGCAAAATAATGCCAAGGTATGCCAATACCCAATGTACCAATTAAAAAAAAAAAAGACTTTTTGTAGTCGCCACAAATACGTTGCCAATAAAGGGCTGCTACAACATATATACATATGTTGGAATTATGTATACACTTTATATATAAGAATTATACATTTTATATACATATGCTGAAATTAATCTTACATTTATTATAGATAAATTATACGTTAATTATACATATATTATACACATATTATACAATAATGATATGATATTTATTTTAACATATACAATAGTGATGCATATTATATACCACAATGATACGATTTCTACGATACATTTTTTATACGTATGATGCACTTTCTATACAAGACTGATATAGTTTATATACACATGCTGGAATTATATATGCACTTTCTATACAAAAATGATATATATTATATACAAAAATGATATAATTTTATATTCTATAATACGCATTATATACACAAATGATACATAGTATATACAAAAATGATACATACCTTAGTGATTCATATTTTATACGCTTATACATTATAGATAGGTACTGATACATATTTTTATACACAAACGATACATATTATATACAAAAATCGCCTCAGAGTTTTTTGGGATATTTCTTATTACATATACACATATTATACATGTTTTGGGATATTTAACCTTTAGTGACGACTTTTTAATCGCCACTAAAAAAACTCGATTTTTCCGTAAAAACCCTACAAGTCGCCACAAAAATCGATTTTTTAAAAAATAAAAAAAAAGCGATGGGGTCATGACCACCCGCTTTAGTGGCGACTTTTTAAATCTTTTGTGGCGACTAAAAGTTGCCACAAAAGGCTTGCTACAGATTTGGCTACCAAATGGGAATAGTTTATGGGCTAATTTTTGAGTTTGGGAATAGATGAAGCACAACAGATGGGATTATTTATACCAAATCATTTGTGTCATTTTCCCTATTTACAACAGTTGAGAACAATGGAGGCAACGTGATTTATACAAGTAGTATAAAAAGTGGGTTATAAAGGGTATTAAAAAAAAAAAAAAAAAAAATGGGTTAAACGACTATCAATTAACACCTGATTCGCCTTATACACATTTATCTCATTTAAATATTGTAGCTAGAGGCCATGTGGAGAGACGATTAAAACGTGTGCGGTATCTAAAAGTATTTCGTACCCAATTTAATCACTACTTGTTATGAAAAGATATATTGTTAATTAATCATTATTCCTACAGATTAGTTTTCTACAATAAGGACAATAAAACTTGCAAAAGTTAGGTGTCCAATTTCTTAGGTTACTAATTTATGTAATTAAGATAGTTATCTTAAATCACCAACTTGGTTGAAATGTTTACTATCAGGTATTCTGTGTATTACTACTCGTTCACTGAAGCTGGAATTTGTAGAAGCCGGTATATGATTAATTTCATCTATACATTCATATCATGCGTATAATTGGTTCAGGAGGAGTGATTAAGGACAAATCATGAAGCAATTTAAGCTATCGCTGATAGTGTAGTCATATTATTATTATTTTTTATCGGAAAAGGCCCAAAAATGCTCCTGGACTATCTTAAAAGGTCTAAATATACTCTTCATCCGCCTATTTTACTGAAAATTTCCTGGTTTTCCTACTTGCCCAACCCAAACATTAATCCGCCCAAAAAACATAAAATCTCGCAGAGAAGATAATTTTTGTTCTACTTCCTTTTCTTCTTACTTTACTTTTGCCGAGAAAATCCGTCCAAGGGTGTAGATGATACTTAGTGGATGATAATTAGAGATAGAAGGACAGATCAGTCTTTGTATAAATATCAAGATAATTAGAGGTAGTTAAAGACTTGAAAGCTTCTAGAAGATAAGTGTTCACATAGTTAGTTATAAGTAACTCTAAGCTAGTGAGTAGTTATATATATATGATGCATTGTATTCATGATCAGTTATCACATTCTAATGAAAATTACTTTTCTTCATCATCTCTTAACTTCCATACAATTACTTTCATTTTACAGCTTCAATATCTGTGATCATTGATACACTGTATATCCAGTGTATATTCTGTATATTCACACATTATAACATGGTATCAGAGCAGGCTGTGTAGCTTGTTAGTATATTCATCTTCATCTCTATTTCTTACTTATGAACAAGTCAAGGTTCTAAGTCTTGCTTCCGCAAACCACTAGTGTTCTAATTTCTTTCAAGAATAAATGGAAAACTTGAATCCTGTGAATGGTGTATCTGGTGTCTCGACTGGAGATGGTTCTGGTGCACAAACTGGAGCTTTGAATGGTTTAAATGGTGGTACATTACCAGGAAGTTCATCTGGTGTGAATGGATCACAACAAAGTTCTGGCATTGACTATAATCACCCACTGTTCTTGTCTCCTGCAGATGTAAGTGGAATTCAGATCATTTCTTTCCAACTTACAGGTATTGAAAATTACTCTATCTGGTTTAACTCTATGAAACTTGCTCTCTTAGGAAGAAATAAGTTGGGATTAGTAACTGGTGGCTGTAGTAAAGAGAATTACCCTGAGACTATGTGGGATCATTGGGAGAGAGTGAATGCAATAGTTCTTTCTTGGGTAATGAATGCTGTTTCAAAGAATTTACTAGGAGGAATTATGTATGCTACTAGTGCTCAGGTGGTATGGCAAGATCTGTGTGAAAGATTTAATAAAATTGATGGGTCAAGAACCTATAATCTACATAAAGAAATAGCCACTCTAAGTCAAGGCACAGCTTTTGTGTCTGTGTACTTCTCAAAATTAAAGAGTTTGTGGGTAGAATTTGAGTCAATGGTACCAGCTCCTGGTTGTAATTGTTCTAAGTCAAAAGCGTTTGTAGAACACTTACAGAAAATGAAGTCGTTTCAATTCTTGATGGGCTTGAATGATGCTTACTCCTCGTTAGAAGCCAAATACTTATGATGAATCCTATGCCCAACGTAAATCAAGCCTACTCTCTAGTGATCGGTGATGAGTCTCAAAAAGTCAGAAGCACCTAGTTCGGGAATTCTAGGACTAATCCAAGTGTCACGATTGTAAACATTGATTTAGCAATGTATTCAAGGAATAATATGAGTCAAAATAATGGGAGTCAAGGTGGTTCAAATCGGATGGACATCGAAATTTAAGAAACCTTATAACAAATTGATCCGTGAATTTTGTAAGTAAGGGTCACACTAAAGACACATGTTTCAAGCTAGTAGGATATCCTTCTGATTTCAAGTCCAAGAAAGGTATGATAGACAGGAAAACTGGTCAGAATCAAAGGTATGGTGCTGCTTATAATGCAGTAGGAGAAAGTTCAAATATGGATCTTGGACCAGTCAACACTCAAGACTGTAATGTTCAACAAGCATCTGTGCCTTATAATATGAATGGGCAGATCTAGTCATGGACAAGGCAATAATATGGGAGGATATGGTTCTCAAAATGGAAGAGGTGATGCAACTACGATAGGAAATGCATTTACTAGAGAGCGATGATCGATTGTTCGTTGCTCAACAAGAGTCATAATGTCAATTCAATCGTGTCTTCAAAAATGCAAGAAGTGATGTAGTAGGTATGGTAGAGGACATGGCATTAGTAGCTACTGATAACAATAGTCCTGAATGGATTATTGATACAGGAGCCACTAACCACATGGCCTCTGATGCAAAATTATTAAATCAAGACACAATAAGGAACTCGTAGTTCCAAAAAGAGTACATTTGCCTAATGGTGACATTACTCAAGTGTCTCATATTGGAACTAGTTCAATATCTAAAAACAGCACAATATCTAATGTGTTTTTGGTCCCTAAATTCAAGTACAACTTACTTTCAGTTTCAAAACTAACCAGAGAATTACAATGTTCTGCAAAGTTTTTTCCTGACTTTTGTGTGTTTCAGGATCTCTTCACTGGAAGGGTGAAGGAGATTGGTAGAGAAGAAGCTGGTTTATACTTGTTGCTGAATCAACATACATATAATGGAAAACATGTCAGTCTAGCAGTGAAGAATCCTGAGGATGCAGTGTGCAGTCAAGATATTAGCTTGTGGCATAAAAGACTTGGCCACAGTTTCTTACTCGTTTTTGAATAGACTTTTTCTCTGTAATTCTAGTGATGTAAGGAGTAGTATAGATAATTGCACTATATGCCCATGTGCCAAACAATCTAGATTGCCCTTTTAGCCTAGTCATATAAAAACTAGTGACAGACTTGAAATGGTTCATGTAGATCTTTGGGGTGCTTATAAAATTCCAACTTTTGATGACAATAAGTTTTTCCTAACTATTGTTGATGACTACTCAAGGTTTACACGGGTAATACTAACGAAAAATAAATCACGTAGGTACTTGCTTAAAGCAGCTTCTTTAGATTGGTTAAAAATCGCATGATAAAACTATCAAAGTCATCGAACTCGATAATGGTTCGAATTTCTAAATAACACTTGCATTACTATGTTTCAAGAATTAGGCATAGTTCATCAAAGGACTCCGTTTCTATACACCACAACAAAATGGTGTAGTTGAAAGAAAACATAGGCACATTTTAGAAGTAACTAGAGCTATGAGGATTCGTGCTCATATTCTATTGTTCGGGACACCGCATTCGGGCAAAGATATGTGATTAATAGGTTGCCTACTTGATGCTTAATGGTGTTTCACCATATGAAAGATTTCATGCTAAACAATCAAATATCAGTCACTTAAGAGTACTAGGTTGCTTATGTTTTGCCAAAGATATGACTCAACATGATAAAATGCAGTCAAGGTCAAAACCAGCTATACACATGGGCTATTCTGATGTGCAAAAAGGGTATGTGTTGTATGACTTAGCTAATAATAGTTTCTTTGTTAACAGGGATGTTATATTCAAAGAGGGAATCTTCCCATTTCAAAAGAAGGATACAACATCCACTTATGTTTTCAAAGACACTGCAGTTGAAGATATCCCACAATGGCCTGAGTATATTCGATTTTAGGCTTACTCACCAATATAGACAAGATGAGGGACAGATGCAGGATCAAATGCAAGGTGCAGAAACACAAAGTAGGACACATGAAGATCATGCACAAGAATCCATAGCTGAGCTACATAGTCAGCAAAGCTCAGAGTTGCAGATTGAACAACCAATACAAGAGTCAACAACTGTAGTTCAGGAAACAAGAAAGTCATCAAGGGGTACCAAACCACCAGTTTGGATGAAGGATTTTGTTAGTTTGAATATACATGAAGATGCTGCATATGGACTAAATAGCTACATTAACTATGACAAGTTAAGTCCTAAATATCAAGCATATATTGCTGCATTCTCAACTCTGACAGAGCCAACTACTTATAAAGAAGCTGCTAAAGAACCAAAGTGGATTCAAGCTATGAAGGAGGAGATATCAGCATTGGAGAGCAATCACACTTGGGACATAGTTAAATTGCCTCCAGGAAAAACAGCAATTGGTCAGGTGGATATACAAGATTAAGTATAAAGCAAATGGTGAAGTGGAGAGGTTCAAGGCAAGGTTAGTAGCTAAAGGGTATAGCCAAAAAGAGGGATTGACTATCAAGAGACATTCTCACCGTGGTGAAAATGGTAACGAATCAAGTTTTGGCCTTAGCAAGAACACGAAACGGCACATCCATCAAATGGATGTGTATAATGCTTTTCTACAAGGAGACTTATATGATGAGATATATATGGAATTACCTCAGGGATTTGCCAATCAGTGGGAGAATTCAGTATGTAGATTGGTCAAATCTTTGTATGGCCTAAAACAAGCACCAAGACAATGGAATGCAAAACTGTCTGAAGCCTTACTCAGCTTCAAATTTCAGCAAAGTCAGTTTGATCACTCATTGTTTATCAGGAAGAATGATCAAGGTACTGTAATTATATTGGTCTATGTAGATGACATGCTGATCACAGGAGATAGCTTGACAGTAATTGAAGAAACAAAGACAGCTTTACAACATAATTTCAAAATGAAAGACCTTGGAGAGTTGAAATATTTTCTTGGGATTGAATTTGCAAGATCAAGTAAGGGCATCACAATGCATCAAAGGAAGTATGCATTGGAGCTCATATCAGAGGTAGGACTTGCAGGTACCAAACCAGCTGGCACACCCATTGACACTAATGTCAAGCTCACCTCAAAAGAGTATGATGAAGGAATACAGGTCACATCTGAGGAAGATATTCCAGCTGATCAAGTTGCCTATCAAAAACTCATAGGAAAGTTACTTTACTTAAGCGTAACAAGACCTGATATATCATTTGCTGTTCAGAGTTTAAGTCAATTTCTACAACATCCTAAGAAGTCACACATGGAAGCTGCACTAAGGATAGTGAGATATGTTAAACATCAGCCTGGACAAGGCCTGTTGCTCTCAAGCAGTTGCAATCATATAGTAACTGCATACTGTGATGCAGACTGGGCTTCATGTCCCATAACTAGAAGATCAGTGACAGGGTTCATGATTAAGTTTGGAGACTCACTTGTGTCATGGAAATCAAAGAAGCAAACAGTAGTGTCAAGAAGCTCTGCGATAGAATACGGGAGAGTTTGGCCACTACGACGAGTGGTAATTTGAAATTATCTCAAGCACGGGATTACTAAAGGAACTAAATTTGAGCATTGATCACCCTATTGCTATACACGCGCAATTACAGCGGCTATACGGATTGCACACAATCCAGTGTTCCATGAGGGAACAAAGCATATAGAAATAGACTGTCATTTTATTAGGGAGAAAATTCAGAAGGGATTCATCACAACTCAGTATATCAACACTAAGGATCAGCCAGCAGACATCTTCACAAAAGGACTAACTAGAGTGCAACATGAGTACTTGAAGCTCAAGCTAGGGGTTCTCAACATTTTTACACCACCTAGCTTCGAGGGAGTGTGATGATACTTAGTGGATGATAATTAGAGATAGAAGGACGGATACGGTCTTTGTATAAATATCAAGATAATTAGAGGTAGTTAAAGACTTGAAAGCTTCTAGAAGATAAGTGTTCACATAGTTAGTTATAACTAACTCTAAGCTAGTGAGTAGTTATATATATGATGCATTGTATTCATGATTCATTATCACATTCTAATGATAATTACTTCTTCTTCATCATCTCTTAACTTCCATACAATTACTTTCATTTTACAGCTTCAATATCTGTGATCATTGATACACTGTATATCCAGTGTATATTCTGTATATTCACACATTATAACAAAGGGCACTCAGGTTATAGATTTTACTTTTCATGAGTAACTACAATAAATTTATAGCAGATCAATTTCTCATGTAATTGACCATCCACTAGTTATTAGAACAACAACAACACACTCATATCATCCTGATCCCTTTGTTTGTCCATCATGCTCTCTTGATCTCGGAGCAGTTTCCGGAGGCGGATGGAGCACTATAACTTGGGATTCAAACCAAACTTTTGATGCGGTGTACAAATTTATGTGTAACAATTTATTAAATTTACAATAAATAGTAAATATGAAATCATAACTTTAGAAATATAATGGTTCAATGCTAAAAAATTTAGAAGGATGAACCCCTAGAGTTTAAATCCTAGATCTGCCTCTGGCAGTGTGGGTGGCTATCCAAAATGGAACGAGGCATTTATGTCTCGAGAACGACCCCAGTACGCCTTCTCAAGACCTCCGTTTTTGTCTTCCTGTGTACTTGAGGAGCTGATAACCAAACCTGCAGCTAATTTGCTCTAGCATCTTAATTAGCTTTCTAAATAAACCTCTGCTACTAAGCATGTATATTTTAGCATGGCTTTCTTAATAAATGTTGTCTGGAGCTTTTGTCTAAGCGTTTTCAAACCTAGGAATGTTCATTCCTATTTTGACGGACTAATTAATAACGGAATAGAATCGGATAAATATTTGGCTGTAGATAAATAAAGTCCCACATGAAAACTAGAAATGAAAAAATGAGCGGATCAATGAACTTGGGTGGATCATATTTTTATTAGCTAACTTTGTCACACCATTGCCAATCAACTCAGGTTTGAAATTAGTGAACTTCTCTTTTCTTGTTCATATTTTAGCTTCATATGCAAAATATAAGTGCTTGGAATTGGTAAACCCACACAAATAAGCTCCATCATTGTTATAACAAAGCATATCCAGCAAAGAATTACAGACCAATTGACTCTTTCCTCTCTGCTTTTAGCATGTTAAAATTTATTTTATTATACATTTCAAACAAACAAAAGAAAGAGGAAAAACAGAACTCTTTTGAATACCTTTTCGCAGACAATGAACCTTTAACTTTCATGTAAAAAGCTCTCTTAACTTCTACTTATTTTTTTAAAAAAATATTATAACTTTCTTTTATCCCATCGTTTAATTGATGGACTATATATGTTGTTATAAAAATAATGAGAATGGTGTTTCAAAAGGGAAGAGTCTTCATTGATCAAGAATATATCCCAGATTCATCCCTAAATTATCAGTATGAAGAAATGTCCATATTCATCCACCACAAAGTTAATGTGTCATACCATCATATAATGAGTCTTATTTTCTTGCCCTTTTTTCAAAAACTAAATTCGCCTTGAGGTGGCGGGAGGTTTGGCATATATAGAACTCTACCCTGTAAATTATCAAGCAAAAATTAAGCACGTGAAGAAAGGGGACATAAAATCAAACCTCCCCAAAATAAGAGTGAGAGTTGTTCAGACTCAACTCTTTGCAAGGTTTTTGCAAGAAATAAAGCTTCATATCTAGCCGTTATTAGAGGTATGCCAATGATTCATTCATTATAACAATGCTGATTTTCCTCACCTATAAAAGACATATCATTTTCTAACCTTTGCTGGGATTACTTATTGAATTATACTTTG
The DNA here is from genome assembly GCF_029784015.1 of Lycium ferocissimum. NCBI lineage: Eukaryota > Viridiplantae > Streptophyta > Magnoliopsida > Solanales > Solanaceae > Lycium > Lycium ferocissimum. Next base: position 15,429 of record NW_026716804.1, on the reverse strand, counting down.
TTGTTTCTGCTCTTAGTTTATATTAGAAGAGTTTGTTGATCCTAAAGTTAATAAGTTGCTTCTAGTTTAGGCGACTATCTCTTGTATAGGCTCTGTCTCCATTTTGGTATATATTGTTCAAACAGTGTTGTATTCCAGAGGCTAGGATATACTCTCCTCTGTTTTGCGCATCAATTGATATATACAACACCTAAGGATCTCATCTTGGTTTTAACCCCGAAGAAAAAGATAGTGTCTTCGACTGCTTCAAGCCAAAAAAAAAACTCCTACACTATTTTCGTGATTGTACAACTATTTTTCAACAATCTTAAGGATAGTTAAGATTTTGTTCTTACGAAAAATAAATTACAACAATCTTAAGAGTAGTTCACATTTTATCTTTGTGGAGAAATTTGATGATGTCCAACTGTTCTAATTGTTCTGCATAGGTCTGTTGGATTGCATGCATTGGAAGAGGTTTTTGCGGGAGAAGACGTCTGTTTGAAGGTGTTGCCGACGGCGACGTTGGAGAGGTTATGTGATGTCGATTGTTGATTGGCTCCGTCAGGTGGAGCTTTGTGGGGAGGTTCTTCGGGCAGATGCCAAACAACAAAATACCTGGTGAAACCGCATATAGTGAGAGTTTGGAAACGGTAGAATGTACGCAGATGTTATTTCTGTCTCGAAAGGTAGAAAATTGTTTAATTTTCAATAGATTCTCGGTACAAGAACAAACAGTTTAAAATAGTATAAGAAATCATGACAAAAATACTGAAACTAGCTGCCCAAACAAGTCAATAGAAATCATAGATTATGGAGAGAGAGAAAGAAATCTAGAGACAACGGAGAGAATAAAGGGGTTGTCTTGAACTTAAACATGACACCTGTAGAATGATAATAATAAGATATAGGATATGCTAGGTAGGGAGGATAATATTTTTAAATATTATTCATATTTATTGGGACTTCACCATGGCTTTTGGGGTTCTAAAGAGTGCGGAACAGTGAGCAAAAATGGAGGAAACGACATTTATGTTACAGTGAGAATGGCCAAGGTGGCGGTAATTGCGGTGGAGGAGAAGAAAATTTTAGTGGTGGAAAAACAAATAGAAGGGTGAGGTAAAATGGATTAAGAGTGCTGAAGTGACATGCCACGTTGCATCCACATCCTCAAATGTCAGTGTCACGTAAGATTGAATGTTCACCTTAGACAAACTTAACGAAGGAGAGATCTATTTGAACTAATAAAAGATAACAGTAACGATATATTTAAACTTTTTCTCATAGTACAGGGTTATATTTGGCCCTTTTCTGTTTTATATAACCAGATTTAGTTTGATTGAATACAAAAATTTTATAATACATAAAAATGTTACTATTTACTTGATCATGATTAAAAATATTTTAAATTAAATTAAATCTAAATTACTCATTCTAGAAAGAATGAAAACATAATGAAACGGAGAGGAGTCGGGTACAATTCAAATTAAAGTGATCACCTAAATGAGTGATTAAATGGAAAAGGCAAGTCCTTTTGTTTCCTTTCTTGTCGTTTGATCAATCAGCTTGTCTTCTTCGGTACTCTGCTTTGTAACAAATTCACGTGGCAATATCATTGTCAGGTCGACAGGTGTATACATAGTAATCTCTCCGTCTTAATTTAAGTACTAGCCATATATGCCTAGAGCTGTCAAAAAGGGTCACTAACCCAACCTGGAAATTCCAAGCCCAAAAGCCAAATTTGATAAGGCATGGATGGATCGGCCTTCTCAGAAGTGCTTGAATGGCTTAAATTTAACCTTAAATTACAACCAGCCATGTACGGGCGAAGCAATTTCATTTTTTTTATAAGAAAATTTGTTTTCAATCTAAATTCGAACCTCTAAGTATACCAATTTGATATATTTCTAACATACAATTATATGGAAGTACATAATTTTACGACAACTTATATAAGTAAACACCTATCCATCGCCAAGCACATTTAAATCCGTTTGTGATAAAGGTGCCCTAATTAACATCTCCATCTTTGTCTACATTCATATGCAAATTTAATTAGTTAAACATTATCAAATAACTAGATTTTAGAAACTAATACTTAATATTTAAATTCGCTTAAAATATTACCATTTTGAATTTAGCGAAGCTCTGCAATTAATTTCGAGTAACAACAAGTTTTTGACAATTTCATGATGGAACTTTTATGCTTGGTGATTAGAAATTTTAGTAGGCGTACTTGGCGATTAGGAATTTAACGCTAAATGAGAAAAAATATGTAAGATGCTAAGACTAATTCGATAATAACTATTCCTATGTTTTTACTTCTTTTTCACAATTTTCTTTTAAATTTCAATTAAGAATACAATTTCTATACTTGGTGATTATGATTTAATGTTAAATGAGTAAAGTATTGTGTAAGATATTAAGACTCATTTGGTAATCACTATTTCTAGTTTTTACTTCTTTTAATTTTTTAAATTTTTAATTAATCAATAGCCTTTTGGCCACTTGGCCGACCTTTTTTTGCCCACGGCCTCGGCCAACCTCGATCAGTTCTCAAGGGGCCGGGTGACTTGGGTAGGCTTATAAGCCTCGGTTAAATGGGCTTAAAATCCTAAATTTCAACCCTACCCCATAATGGGTTGGGTTGGGGTGGCCTCAAGGGCCAAGCCCATTTTGACGGCTCTATATATGCCTGTGCGATCCACAGGCTAAACATGTTTATTCACTTTAATTAGCCTGTCTTTAAGGTTTGTATTTTGTAAATAATTTTTAAAAATTTGTCATAGTCATGACAATAAAAGTTGTTCATCAATGTGAAAAAAAAAATTGGTAAGAAGGTGAGAAAAAATGAATATTTTGATTTTAGATTTTTTTTCTTTTAAATTGTTTAATATCTTATATGTATATCGACAAGTTGATATCCATCTCAATCAATTAGTTGTTCAGATCCAAACATAAAAATCATTGTTGTATATATTGAATTTTTTAAAAGCAAAACTAATAAAATATTTTTATTAAATTAATTTAAAAATATGAGTAAATAAATGTGTCAGATAATTAAAATTAAAGTGCATACGTCTATGGAATAAATATTATATGACATGTTAGAAATGTAATATGTTATATCGTAAATAACCAAATTTTAATTCCAAAATGAAAATAAAAAAGTAATACACTTTATAAATATAAAGAAACAATAATCAGAGAATGCAAAGGAGAGTAAGATAAGTAAAGTATTGACAAAGAAGGAAAACGGGTTTTCCTTCAATCTTAATACTTTAAACGTGAAAAGAGGACGAACAATAGCAATGCAAATTTGTACCAAAAGTTATATAAAGTGTACAATTTAACCAATTACTTTTTTATCTCATTTAGACATTTGTCATAGTTTCTCTCGAATAGACTATTTTCAAGAATATTTATTAGAAAGGGTTAATTTTATTTTGGTTTTATAAATGAACAAGTAATTTGGACACACACATATTATATTTTTCAAGAACGCGAAAAGTCAAGAGTGAACAAGTAAAAATGCACGGAGAAAATAAATGTATCGGAGAATTAAAGTTGAAGTGCATACGTCTATGGAATAAATATTAAGTACTATGACATGTTAGAAATGTCCACGTGAGATAGGAAAATAGTTGGGTAAAGTGTACAAATTATATAGCTTATGGTATAAGCATTCATTGCTGGTACAATCTATGAAGCTTTTGGTACAGTTGTTTAAAGCTGTGTTCGTCCCTTTAAAATTGAAGTGCATATATGTATACATGAGAAGAAAATAAATATTCAGCAAGAACGTAAAAAGTCAAAAGTGAACAAGTAAAAGTACACGGAGAAATAAATATGTGTCGAGAATTAAAATTGAAGTGCATACGTGTATACATGAGAAGAAAATAAATATTCATGCATATGGCATACATCCATGTGGGATTTACTAATTCTTAAAGAACGTGAAAAGTCAAAAGTGAACAAGTAAAAGTGCACAGAGGAAATAAATTTATGTAAGAGAATTAAGATTGAACTGCATATGCCTCCTATACATGAGAAGAGAATAACTACTCAAAGAAGAACGTGAAAAGTCAAAAGTGAACAAGTAAAAGTACACGGAGAAAATAAATGTGTCGGAGAATTCAAATTGAAGTGCATACTTCTATACTTGAGAAATGAATAAATATTAAGTACTATGACATATTAGAAATGTCCACGTGAGATGGGAAAATAGTTGGGTAAAGTGTACAAGTTATATAGCTTATGGTATATATTGCGGGTACAATCTGTGAAGCTTTTGGTACAGCTGTTTAAAGCTGTGTTCGTCCCTTTCAGGGACTTATATAAAATAGAAAAATGTAAAAAGCCAAAAGTGAACAAGTAAAAGTGCATGAAGGAAATAAATTTGTGTAGGAGAATTAAAAATGAACTGCATATATCTATACATGAGAAGAGAATAAATATTCGGCTAGAACATGAAAAATTAGAAGTGAACAAGTAAAAGTGCACGGAGGAAATAAATATGTCGGAGAATTAAATTTGAAGTGCATACGTTTATACATGAGAAGGGAATAAATATTAAGTATTATGACATATGTCTACATGGGATATAAAAATAATTGAATAAAGTGTACAAGTTATATAGCTTTTAGTACTTTTTTCTATAAGAATGTAAAAAGCCAAAAGTAAACAAGTAAAAGTACATGGAGGAAATAAATTTGTGTAGGAGAATTAAAATTGAACTGCATATGTCTATACATGAGAAGAGAATAAATATTCAAATTTTAACACAAAAAGTCAAAAGTGAACAAGTAAAAGTGCACGAAAGAAATAAATATGACGGAGAATTAAATTTAAAGTGCATACGTCTATATATGAGAAGGGAATAAATATTAAGTATTATGACATATGTCTACGTGGGATATAGTATAAGTTATATAGCTTTTGATGCAGATATTCACTACGGGTAAAATTTGAAAAGCGGTGGGTACAAGGAGGGACTGCTGTGTTCGTCCCTCCTTGTCACTTATTATATATAGAAATTTTAGTTTGACTTTTTATAAAATTTAAGTAATAAAAATAGACTTTTGATTCTTATAATTTTAAATTAAAAATGTATTTAATATTATAAAATGTTCTTTAAATTTTGTAATTTTAAACTTGTTATATAGAATGTTTGGATTGTCAAACTCATTAAATTAGAAAAAGGCACTATTTTTAGAACATATAAAAAAAAGACACTTAAATTGGAATGAAGGGAATACTATACTTTTTGTTTTATCCTAAAGTTGGTCCAATGATAATGAAATTTAAATTTTGATCTAAAAATAATTCAAATCACCTTCAACTGATCCCAGATCTAAAACACAATTTCCTTTAAAGTGATTGTTAACAATCCCACCAATATTCGTTCAAAAATAACGTAACATCAAATTAAATTTCAAATTCGAAGAAGAAAATCTGATTGTTAACAATCCCAACAATATTCGTTCAAAAATAACGTAACATCAAATTAAATTTCAAATTCGAAGAAGAAAATCTTAGATTTTTCTTATTATGTCTGGCTGAATATTATTATGCCAAATCCATAATTTATACTACTATTTTAATAGTAGATGAATCTCATTCGTTCATTCAGTTACTAGATAGACCTACCGGATAAGAAAAAATTAAATTCTATAAATTGGTCCTTTCCCTAAAAAAATGCATGCACCATCATGTACGTGTATAGGTTTCATTTTATTTGCAAACGTTTGCAAAAGTACCACTCCATGGTGTTTAAAGCGCGTATGATATCTCTAAATATTTTCATACTCAATTTAATTCCTTTTTAACTAGCAATTGTCAATACAATTAGGGTGTATGGCCCGTGCACATGGAGGAAGTTTAGCGGATATACAATCAGCTTTATTTGCACAAAGTGGAATAATGAGGACAAAATCTTTCAATTAAAAGCAACATAGAAGCTGCACACATAATAAGATTACAAAGATATGCTTATTGCTATTTGATAAGGAGCTGAGTTTAACAAGCTGACCACAGATTTATAGGATATTTATGTACATTCTATCTATATATTAACAATATGCGATGCATTGATGGCCGAGGTGCAGGCGCTTTTGCTGTGATCTTTCATAACACTGGGACCTATTATATAGGGTACACAAGGTGAATAATTAGTGTTTGTAAAAATATAATATTGAAGAATAAAAGTTTCAGGTAATGCTGTCTATAAAATTGAGCGATCATTAAAGCACTGAGAAATCTAACATAATCTCTTGAGAAAACATAAAGCAGGCATATAGAACTCCATACACCATACACATTTGCAGTTAAAATGGAAAGGAAATTCTACTCAATCCAACTTTACAGCAGCAAAAGGTCAAATAACACGTTGGTATTGCCTTCAACAAAACAAAAACCTAATTAGGTGAAAAGGCATCCCAGCAAAAGAAAACATACCCACAAGCACACAGAAAATTGAAAAAGAGCAAATAAAAAAAGGGAAAAAAAAAACTTAAGGAAATGTGTCTCCTTGATTAGCAACTTTATACTTATGTTTCTGTGAATACAGTAAACCCTTCATAAACCCAAAAAAACAAATCAAATGGGAAAACGATAAAAAAAAGAATTACAGTTAAATATTTAAACATGATAATGTTGAAATAGTTGATAAAGCACCAAAAAGTTTGAAATTTCGAATAAATGATGTGCAAAGGAAAGAAGACATCTAAACTTGGAGGTGAATAGAAGGCTCGTATAGGAAACAAAAACACGAAGATGCTATTGTTTTGAATGGGTTAGAGAACACGTCGACAACTGTTAGACAAAGACAAATCAAACAGGAGGGGGAAGTAACAAAAAACAATTATCACAAAGTGAAAAAGAACCAGCATTTTATCAGGCAAAGATTGGTAATACTTGCAACATTGCCTCAATTTCCGCGGTAAAACAAATACTTGGCAAACAAAAGGAAATACAAAACACCAACTGTGAGGCTTCCATGCAGGAGCACTTTTCTCCTTTGAAATCGACTAAATATTAGGCACGAGGCAGGAAAAAGATCAAAAGACAAAAACAAAGATGCGGAGAGAAAAATTCGTAGGACCAAATAGCAAAAAGGCAAGCGTTTTGCAGGAACAGTTGAACAAAGTCTTATTAATGGTTCTTAAACTCCTTTGCTGGGTCATATGTGGTTGACAGAGAGTGCAAAGTGTCTTTATACGATTCAACTCTCAGTTCAGTTGATTATGTGTTAATAGTAATGACCAGCAAGCACAAAATAGGGAAATTGAGGTTGAAGATGAAGAGATTGTTTCTATATGCAATTATACTCTTTAGCTTGTTCCTTTATTTCTAATGGTTAATTAAAACCCATCGAAGTTACACCACCAATTGAAATGCGAAAGTAGGAAATACAAAGAAAACTCAAAAGAAGCGCTATAAGATGAAGAAAAAAGAGAGGAAATATGGGCAAAATTATAAAAAGAAACAAACCTCTGGCAAGAACCTTGGAGAGCAAGAACAGCCTTGAGAGGGCCTGCGAAAATTGGATGACACACATCTGTAAAATAGAAAGAAAGAAGGATATAGTCTGCAATGTAACTACACTTCACTCCCAATATCGAACCAATATCGAAGTTATAGAGAGAGTACAAATAATATTGCTCTATCATGAAACAGTGGATGTGACAAAAAAGAAGGAATACACAAATAATCACGTTCAATGCTTTCCAATTAATTAAGACCAATGAAAAGTAGGAAGAACATGAACTGTTTTACAGATAAAGCAAGATGTATAACCATCGGAAGGTATTGAGCTGACAGATTAGAAGTTAAAAAAATAATGAATACAACAGCTAACCTGATATCAGAACGTCCGGAAGTGGCTGTAATGATGTTCAAGAAAGAAAGAGCACCATGTGGCAGCAGCAAAAGTAATTTCTGTATTTTCCAAAAAACATCAGTATCACATCTAGGAAGTGAGTACTAAAAGTTGTTTCAACCATATCCTTGAGGAGGTAGCAAAAATGTGGCTTCAATTGTATTCTAACAAATAAGAAGAAAAAGATATTTCACCGGTGATAAATCAAAGAATAACAGTTACTGAAAATTAAGTGAAAAATTGGAATTTCTACAAATTTTGCCAAGAAATAATAGACTGAAAATTTTGGCAGAATTAAAATGGTAAGGAACGTTCTTAATGACACATTTATGAAATGATGCTAACTCTCTCAACTTGCCAAGTTAATGTGTTGAAATCCCTACAACACTTAATTAGGACACGCATCCAAGTTTTTATCTCTTCCTCATATGTTAAAATGATAAAAATACACTAAGGAATTAGGGGATTCCTGATCCTACAGTCGAATGAGCTATAAATTACATGAACATTGTGCAAGTTATTGTTTTGTTCTTTACATATTTGAACTTGGTAAATAACGAAACAAAACATAAGCTTGTTCATCTCCGTTCAAACGAATGAGAGACAACTGATGTTTCAAAGCCTTGATCGCTTTAATCGTGCTCTATTGAATTTTGGTTTCCAGAAAATCAATTAGGAGCAATATTTGTTTATCTCAAGCCCGATACCAAAAGGCTCTTATTTATTTAGATCTCAGAAAGGGACTATTCAAAGTAACAAAAGTACTCAGAAGAATTAGATAATATTTTGCTGGTCACATGCTTATTTTTACTTCAAACATGTATCTCCCAATAGAGTAGCTGGAACTTTCAGAAGGCACAGGATCTTCTGCTTTTGGTTAATAAAAAAATGTAGCAATTATTATAGCCACTAACAGATAGGGATCAATCAACAAAGACACAAATTGGAAATAAATCCCTACGGACCTTGTAATCTCCTTCTATTCTATTTATAACTCCGCCAGCTTCATCACTATCTGTTTATCTACCGGTAGAATTCTACCCCAAAAATTTGGATTTCTTCAGCTCTGTCCTTTCTTCTAGCTCTACTTTCTACGTTGTTTTCCTTCTCAAAACACTGGATGAATTTTACGGGTGTAAGTCTAAATTTATCTAATTTAAATTTTATTAATTTCCTTGTTAATATGCTGAACTTCTTAAGGTGGAGAAATTTTCCTTGTTATTTTAGTCTCTTGTGAAGTAATTCCTTCGAGCCTCACTCTCTCAAACACCACCGGACCAAATCGCCATAATTTCCCCTCAATTTTGACAGAGAAAGGATGCCAAAGCAGAACCCATAAATATAAGCCAAAACTAAAAATTATATGGCATAATCCATAGAAAAAAAAAACATACCTGCCAGAACACTACCACATGCAGAGAAGAGATATTGTAATTTATGGTTACCTTTTCTCTTCTATACGCAGCCTAATGACTATAGAGCCCTTATATAGCAATTTAATCTATCTAAGCACACATGTTGCACAAGATCAAGAATTGGAAACAAATAATTAGAAAACCGAAATATTGAGCACACCAGAAAAATTGAGGCCTAATTACCATCATAGATTGACAAATCAGTACTGAATCCGACCGCAACATCAAAGATGATGTTTGAGGAAGAGCACTGAGGGAGCTATCGAGAAGATGGTAAAATGGACAAACGTGGCAACTAAATTTGCAGGTCAAAGGACACGTCAAATAACTAAAAGACGAAAATGCCCTTAATTTCACAAACTAAAACTTGTACAAGGTTATAGTCACCTAATATTTTAGGTTACAATAAGTTACCTATTTATAGTTACGTATTTGAAATCACCAATTTGGTTGAAATGATAACTGAGAGGTGTTCTCTGTATTACGGCTAGTTCACTTTTTTTTTTCTTTCAGAAATCTCTCAATCAAGCTGCTTCATATGCAGGCTACCAAATTATCAGAATATTCCACCAAATCTTGAAGAATCACCATAATTTGTTATGTAAAAATTTTATCAACATGTTTTTGCTTCAAATTGATCCAAATAACTCCAAAATTGATATACAACCATCTAATATAAATCCTAACAATTTTTCAATTTTAGATTCAATCTAAATCTTCAAAAATCAATAAATCCACTTTGTCATCTTTAATAAAAAAAAAAAATCAATTAGCTCAAAAAGCAATGTTGTTCTTCAAAAAAGAAAATTCAACTAAATGAAACCATATCATTCGGGATAACAATAATATAATATCATAATATAATTTCAATAGGAACATTATGCATACAATTCCAACCAAAACAATATATCTAGTGTAATCTCACTAGTGGGGTCTGAAAGCGCATATATTTCCAACCACAAATAATCAATGAGAAGGAGGAATTGTTGGTATCTAAAATTGTTAAAATTGTGTTACCAAAGCCAAAAATAAATTTGCACATGAGTTTGTGCGAGTTAGTGACCTGCTTATTTATTAACCGAATCTATTTTAACCCGTTCAATTCAATCCATTAAAAAGTTGTGTTGATTCGAGCTAAATATGTAGCCCAGATTGACCCGTCATGCATAAACTTTGACAAATAATTTTTTTTGTTGGAAATGTTATATATAGCCATAATAAATAAAAAAAGGTTTCAATTAATTTTGTTTGGTAATAAAGCAAATTATAAGAAATTAAATACAGAAAGTTAATAAGTATTCGGCAAATTGGGTCATAACTCACTGTTTAGCAAACATGACCCAGCTCATCCCAAACCTGAGTAAACCCTCACTACAAGAAAGTATAGAAATGACAACAAAAAATTAATATTTGGCAATAACTTAGTTTATTGTTGTCAAATGAACTTTTTTGTTGCCAAAGAATTTAATTTTGTTGCCATAGTAATGATTATTGTTGCAAAAAGTACTTTTGGCAACCAAAAAAAAAAAATGTTGTTGCACGTTGTTACCAATAACGGTAGTTTAAAAGTCTATGCAAAAAGTTTTTGTCTTAAAAGTACTTTTTGCAACAATAATCAATCTATAGCAACAAAAATAATTTTGTTGCCAAATATTTTTTTTCTTGTAGTGCCTTGGGGGTCGTTTGGTTTGAATACAAGTTATGATGGGATTAGTTATGTTGAGAGAAGTTATAATGAGATTAGTTATGCTGGGATGAGTTATCCTAGTATTATTTTTTATTGATTGTTTGGTTTGTAGTTTTAAGAATAACATATATTGCATAATTTCTAAGGAAAAGTTATTTGTTTACGACAATACCCTCTACCTTGTTTAGTAGAAAAACAGTTTGAGGGACCTCAGGGCTATTTTTGTCATTTTTATTGTTTTATCTTGGGATTATTATTCCACCCTCTGCCAGGGATAACTTATTCTAGTACTATTTTTAATCATGGAATAACTTATCCGAGGATTAGTAATCAAAAAAGAGATATGTCGGTACTATTTTTATCCCATGACTATTTTTCCTTATCCATCATACCAAACGACCCCTTAATCATATTTTTAAGCATCTCGTAAATGGATGAAACAATCTATCATCAAGGCTAGAGAAAAGACATCATTTGGCTTGGCTTGAACTTGGATTTAAAACCGATTTAAGAACTAAACTTAACTTATATTTATTTAGTCCCTTAACAACTTTCATTTCAATTATTTACCACCTCAAAAAATAATACCACTCTCACAACGTATAGACACTCGCGCCACGTCATCGCTATCAAAAATTACTAACCCTTCATTTTTTATCCCCCCCCGTGCCGCCACACCTCCGCCTCCGCCGCATCGCCGCCGATGCCGCCATGATTGAACATAGTTCGTCATCCTCACCACATCATTGCCATGTCAAAAATTACCAACCCTTCATTTTTTATTTTTCTCTTTCTTCTTCTTTCTCCTCATCCTACCATAACCACCCATAAGGGCAACAACACCCACATCTTTAACCCACATCCACCACCACCACCATCATCACCCCACCAAATTTCATCCCATTCCTTCTCAAATTCGTCCAAATTAGTATTTTGGTTGTTTTGTCGGCTATTATTATTATTAGTAGTAACCCCATTTCATCCATAATCATTATTCCATAACTTTATTTTTGAAAGAAAACAAAAAATCAAAATCGTTAAACCAAAAAATGGTGAAAATGGTAGAAAAGAATGATGAGAATATAGAGAGAAAGAATTTGAAGAAAGAAGGAGGAGGAGGTGGTGGGGGCGGGGGTGGCGGGGCGGGGTTTAAGACGGCGCGGGCGGGGGAGGGGCACGGGCGTGGGGTGGGGGGCCGGGCGAAGAAGGTGGTGGGGGCGAGGGCTAGCGGGGTCGAAGAAGAAGAGGGCGGGGCGCGAGCGGGGTGGGGGTTGTGAAAAGAAAGAAGATGGTGGTGGGAGCGGGGGTTGTTTGGTGAAAGAGGGCGGGCCGGGGGTGGGGTGGAGAGGAGCGGGGGGCGGGGGGTGCATTTGATTGTATTTTTTAATTATATATTATTTTTATTTTATTTTTTAATTATATAATATATATATATATATCAACGGCTCACCTTTTTATATTTTTTACTTTCTTAATTTTTTTTGCACGCCGGTATCGAGGGTTGATTTAATTAAGATGAAAGTTATTGGGGTAAATAAATACGCTAGTTAAGTTTAGCTTGCGGCGGGTTTTCGTGTCTGATTCGACTAATGATGTTTTTCTTCTCGAGGGTATGAAAAATGCGTGCATGCATCTTGTAGTTGTGTATTCCTTTTTGCTCGCAAATCTTTCCGATAACATGACTTTAAGTATTTTACTATACTGTGGGAATAATGTGGAGAAAGATGATTAATAAATGTAGGACCTCGATTCTTTATTCATATATATGCTTCATAAGAAGTACTAATACATAGAGCGAAATATCGAATTCCACATAATTTAGAAAGCCAGGTTAAAAGCATAATTAATTACGCATCAGTAGTACTCTTCTGGACTTTATTGAAGACAACAATTAAAGGCTGTTTAGTAAGAGCCAGACGCCTGTGTCCTCCATGGGATGTCAAGCCCACATCTGAACAAGGGCAGGTTGGGCAAATAGATCGGCTAGGGCAATGCTTTATCTTGTAAAACGGTGATTTCTTAGTTAATTTTTCAATCGTGAAATCGCCGTCTGGAGCTAGTACCACACGGCTAGTTAACACAAACCTAAGCCCCCGTGCAGTAATGTCAGGGTCACCAACCATCCAAAAGGTTCCGTTATCACAGGTTGGTGTGCTTGGAATCGAGAACATAATATTAATCTGATTAGTTTCACGCACAACATCCTTTGCAGTCCTCTCACCATTACTAATAAAGAATTTAACGGGCAGGCCTAGTTTAGCGTCCCCACCTTGCAGGACAACGGCGTTTGGGCATTTGGTGTTTCCGATTTTGGCTGAGTCTATGACCCCGCACCCAGCTCCCCAGGTAAGGGGGAGAATGTGGTACTCTTGGCTGACGTGGAGGGGTTCGCCGTTTATGTCCAGTACTTCAGGAAGTGTAGGGACAGGGCGTCGACCATTGTCATCAGTAGTAGTGGGCAGAATAATGGGATTTTCGGAAGTGAAAGCTGATGAAAAGGTTACAAAGGGAACCAAAGAGAGGGTAGTTGAAAACAAGAGGAAGCTGAAAATAACGGACTTCTTCATGTTGGAGAGTCTGTTGTGTATTTTTGCTTGCTATTAGTCTGTTATTGAAGGTCAAATTTATAGAGGCAGCAGAAGCTTATCAGATAATGTACTTGCAAGCCAGAATTGCATAGCATCCGCCCATTTTATTTACACGTGATGAGTAATATCGTTCCCTTCTAGTAGTCTCTATGTTGGTTGCACATTATCGGTTCACTACGGGTGAAAGCCAAATGTTCAAATCAAATTAAAAGAACATTTGAAACTTTTGTGTATCAAATAAATAATGTTTCATTTTATTTAACAGATGAATTAAGAGAAAATTGTCACAAAATTAAAACATGGGTATACTATATATTCAAAGAGTCAATTCTTTCTATGGTAACTGCAGTACTAACTACTAACAACTTGGCTGAAGCCAAGGCCATATAATGTTACAGGGAATAAAATGGTGTATTGATAATCATCACTTGAAAGTCTGGAACGGGTGTAATTGGATTCTTTGTTAATTGTTTACATGATTAACAAATCTATGAAACCACCATGGGAAAACCGACAGGTTATTGAGCAGATTTTTTGTAACTAATGGAGAAACGTGAATTCTTATTAAGTCACGTTTTCAGGGAAGGGAAATGACTTAGCTGATTAAATGGCCAATCTGGGTGGGAATTCGAAGAGTAACCTTGTCTTCAATGAAGCTATTTCTTTGCCTAATAAAGTTAAAGCTACGTTGAAGCATGATCAAAGTGGTTGGCCCATATATATATGTATATCAACAGTACGACAGTTTGGTTATTTTATAAAATTTATTTCATATCAGTTTTTCAGTTATTTATTTTGTATAATCAAAATTAGACTTTTCAAAACGGTTTTCTGTGCGGTACCGTTCAATTAATTTTCTGTACTTGTTTTGTTAAAAAGTCACAAGTAGAGATTGAACACGATAACATGCATACTTTCATAGGATTTTGACAAAAACTCTTGTAAATTTTTTTACTGTTTAAAAAGTGATAAATTAATGGAAGATGAAAAACGATAAGAATAGAGATGCATCTCACTATTCTACAGTAGAGTAAAACATAATTAAGCAAAGATAAAGAATTTGAGTGACACGAGTGAAAGGAAATTAATCAGATGGGACTCAAGAACTAAGTCTACTAAAATTAAATATCCAATAAAAGAAGTTTAAATCATATCCAATATCTTGTATTTTACTACTATCAATATTGTTGTCTCAAGATGCTAGAATAGATTTAGCTCCGGTAGGAGTAACATATTAGGTTTTGGAGTTGGAATGGGCGTTAATTAACATTTCCATCACCCCAGGCCCAAGGAGAAATTTAATGTTTCATTATTTTAAAACTTTATATTAAAATATATTTTACACATATAAATTAATTCTTCGGTACTATTTGATATTTTTTCGATTTATTTTTATAAAATAAAAAACTACCTAATTATTCGATACAATTATAGATTTATATAGAAACTTGCGATTTGATTAAAAATAATCTAAAATTGGTTCGATACGATTCAATTTGGTCAATTCAATCGATTTTTAAAAATCCGTCGACACCGTACCATATTAGCACAGGATTGTTTTATATCAATCTTCATTTTGTAATTGAGGCAATTTGTTACATCCTCATTCATGATTTTTTTTTTTTTGGTGAAACAAATAGGTTGAGGTCCTTGTTACATCCCGTCTTTTCATGCGTTGAAAAATGCGAGTTAAATGGCATTAGTAACGGAAACGGGTTATTCACAAGCTTATAGTAGTTAGAGTGATGGTACGGATACATAATGATCGGAAATTAAACAAATTGAAGAAAATAAATTTAGTCGAGATTCAAATTTATTTGAAGAAAAAATTTTTTAAACTTTTTATCTCGTATTTTGGGCCAAATTGAACCCTCCCAAATA
>NW_026716803.1:0-16474 GCF_029784015.1 Lycium ferocissimum | reverse complement strand
GTATTGTTAGGAGGGTTTTCCCCCCAACGAATTGTTGTGTCAGGGCAAATCCAAAAGGAAATGGGGAAAATTTTGGGAAGATTTTTTCCCCCGATCCTTTCCTACAGGTTATTGTAGATTGACAAAGAATGAAGAGGACGGCTTCCGACGATGGGGATGGCGGTGCTAAGGCCCTTAGATATCACCCGAGGATCGAGTAAGCGAGCCCCGGCTACTCGATTGAGACGGACCCGCGGAGGATCCCACGGAGGACCGGTTGCCGCAATCTGAGATCCGTCGGAGGACCCGCTATAACTCCTCCGCAGTTTCGACCCTGGAACCGCAGGGATTCCACGGAGGGTGGCTATGATATTGAGATCCTCGGAGGATCCGCGATGACTCCTCCGGAGTTTCTTACCTCCGCGACGAGGATAGTTGTGACGCGCGGACCATCGTGAGCATTCTGCCGGGACACAACCTGAGGAGGAGACTTCCGGGGATATGCCAACTCTCGTGATGGAGCACCGTGTCGAACGAGCCACCCCTCGGGGAGTGCTACGGACTACTCCTATCCCTTGTCCCGGTCATGGGAACCGGAATCGCCCCTCGGTTATCTATACTCCTCCGATTCAGATGCGGGTAATAGCGGGAGCCAGATAGGTGGGGGGCAGACAGATGAGGATGATGATGGACATACTTCTCACGGCAGCTGTCACGACCCAGCCCCGTGGGCCGTGACTGGCGCCCTATTTGGACGCCCAAACGGATATTCAAGTCAAGTCATCATAATATATCATAGCTCCGATATTATGTTCATTAATTTAAACGGATATAAAAACAAATACCAATTTAAGCGGACGCAGATATAAGATATCATATCAAAATCAGAAGAGCGCGAATATACATCGCCGAACACATATATACACATAAGCGTACATATGGGCCGCTATGGCCCCTGCACCAAACGGACCGCATAAAGGTACAAATCATAACAAACAAACATACGTAGGACCCTCGACCCACATAGATGACTACGAGCTCTACGTACTCCGAACAGAAACATATGATGGGACAGGGCCCCGTCGTACCCAAATAGTCCAAATGTGCAGAAGCATATACATAACAGAAGCATATATACCAACAAACAGGCTCCCAAATCAAAAGGAGCAATCCAAGATAGCAGAGTGTGTAGCCTACACTGGCGGGTCTCCTGGACGTATATCAGTACCTGCGGGCATGAAACGCAGCCCCGAAGAAAGGGGGTCGGTAGATTTAAAGAAGTACCGAGTATGTAAAGCATGTAGCACAGTAAATCCAAACCGTGTGTGAAATATGAGTACAAAGAGAAATACCGAATCGAGTATCAAACCCGTGCAAAAACATATGCAAATAGTACAAATCAAAAACGTGCATAACGCTCGTGAACGTGGCTACCACCCGACACCGGTGCCACAACACAACATACTTTAAGGTTTCAAATCTCCGTACAAACCCCAATCATATCATATCACACACATCATATCGCGACATATCGCGTCATATCGCGTAACAAATCATATCGTCTCGCCATATCACAAAGATAACTCCATATACGGTAACCGGCCCTATGGCGAGGTCTCGGAAACCGAAACACAACATACCGCCGAATTTGTCACAAGGCGCACGATTACAAAGCCGGCCGGTACCGCGAACGAAGTCGTAATCATCGGCACGAGCAAGCAGTAGTGCGTAAATCGTAATGCATATTAAAAATAGATTTCCGTAATGCAACACATAGTTTCATGTATATATTTATATTAACATTGGGTAACTCAAAATAAGTATCAAATCAATCGGGATTCATATTTAAAAGTCGCGGCTCTTAAGTTATCATTTTTCGAAAAAAAGTACATCGTAGGTCGTTCTCGGAAAGTCTAGTATCATACTTAGTGAAAAACGTTCAATTAATATCATAGGATGTTTCAAACGAACCTTAGAGTCACAGTAAATGTTTCCTTCTCATATCATACGAAAATAAGACAAATAAACCAAATAAGGGAATTTCTCGTAACTCCGCGGCCCACCGCGGGTCAAACTGAGGCGGCGAACATAAATTATAAACATTAGGCTCCCTAAGGTCCTTCATAAGAGTTTTGGAGCAAATCAAATGCATTCGCGAAGGTTACAAAGGTTTGCGCATTTCTTTAGCCAAATATAAAGTTTATAGTTCAATAGCGCTGAATGAATAGTACTCAAAACCAAACTCGGATTTCAAGGAGCAGAACTATTCCCGAGGTTCCGATCTTAACCTAGTATGACTAGGACATGCCAAAAGAAGGAAAGGTAGGCTTTACATACCTTACGTGCGTCCTACGCTCGCTTAAACTCGATTCCCGTTTCGCCCAGAATCTACAAATGGTCAAGTTTACCAAAGGTAAGTTATAGATTCTAAGTATTCAACTTAAGGCCAAGTTGGTCTACCGAAATTTCGGCAGCACTTCCCCTATATATGTGACATCCCCGAGAATCATCTCGGCTCAAAATATCAACAACAACAGCCCAACAACATCAACAATCATCATAACTACACTATGGCACAAATAGTCTTCTTTCTACATAGTTCAACAATTTCCCCCCAAACTTCACATTATCAAACTAATATCAACATTTTCCATATTCATTAACTAATTCAATATTATTCAAACATATTCCAATAACGTTCCATACATTATTCATGAATTCACGTATTTCTACCAATTCCATATTCCATCCAACTCTTCCACAAACACAACAAAGCTTCCAAATCACATTGTCTTTCCTACAAACTCATCAACAACAATCATAATTAACATTTAGAACTTTCATTCCATCATTATATAAAAATCATATAAAATTCACATAAATTCCCATAATTACATACAAGCAACTCCAATGCCAATTCAAGTCATTAAACCCTTATTTGCATTACTAAGGTCACAACAACACACTTAACAAACTAATTAAACTTGAATTCATTTCTCTCCCATATCCATATGGCTCACGGCCAACACCACCAACACACACACATGCACGGCTTCACACACACATCACACTCCCATAATTCTCATCCAATTTTAATCATTCTAACATACAAACTTATTCCATAACACAAGAAGTGGAGTTCTTACCTTTTTCTTCAATTTTCAACTTTCCACAAACGTCGCTCTTTTGCTAAACTAATTATACCACGTTGAAGAGCGTCTTGAGCTTGTTAAGAATTCAAGAAGAACAAGATTTTTGGATTGAAGTTGAAGGCTTGGAAATTTCTTTTCTCTCCTTCTTTCTATTCGGCCGAATGGCCTTGTTGTTGCTCTCAAGTTTTTTTTTGTTTTGTGATTCTTCTTGAAGTTTCTAAGGATGAGCATGTATATATACATGCTCTCCTAATTCATTAAAGTGTCACATGATCACCATGTGACATGGACTTGGGCCAAGATGGTTGGCCGGCCACCCCTAGGTTTGGGCCTCAATTTTTCTCTTTTTTTTTTTTAGCCCAATTGATTAAAATCTCGTTTTGTAATTTCCGAAACTAATTTTCGAAATTCCAATTTTGCCCTTGTCTTCTCCGATGTCTTGCGCCATTAGTTTTTCCATAAAACAACATGAACATGTTAACTAAAATCAAAATATTGACTTATAACATACAAGTCACAATTATTTCAAAATTTTCGAATAGGCGAAAACACGGGATATAACATCCTCCCCCCCTTAAAAACATTCGTCCTCGAATGTTAAATTGGCCTTACGAGGTCTTATAAGTATAACGGGGGAGTTTCTTTTTATAGATAGTACATATAAATCATTTCTCAATCAAAACAACAAATTTAAGAATTCAGAGTTACTCGTGCGTCCGAGGAATAAATGGGGATATTTCTTTTTCATTTCATACTGAATTGAGTTTATGAAAATATGGTGTTATGCTCCGCCTCCCAGTGTTATTTCTTCCGTTGTTATTCCGCCACAGACTTTTACGAAGGCACATCCTTAGTGCGCCTCCTTATCCGTCGATCCCGGATAGCTACAAAGTTGCTCTTCATAAGATAAGTCCTCCGTCACCCGAATATCATCGGCCGGAAATATTCGGAAGGATCACCAACACATTTACGGAGCATAGATACATGAAATACCGGTGTATCGCCTCCGGATCGGATGGTAAGTCTAGCTCATAGGCGACCCGGCCTATCTTCCGAATAATGTACGGCCCGATATACCGCGGCTAAGCTTACCCTTTTTACCGAATCTCATTACACTCTTCATAGGCGACACCTTCCGAAATACCCGGTCACCCAATTTCAAATTCTAACGGTCGACGCCGTTTATCAAAGATAAGACTTCTGTCGGCTCGGGCGGCCAATAATCGCTCCCGAATAAGTTTCACCTTATCAACGGCTTGCTGAATTACTTCCGGCCCAATTAATTTAGTTTCGCCCACATCAAACCAACCAATTGGAGATCTGCACTTTCTGCCGTATAAAGCTTCATATGGTGCCATCTGAATGCTGGAATGATAACTATTATTATAAGCAAATTCAATAAGCGGTAAATGGTCATCCCAGGTACCTTTGAAATCAATAACGCAGGCCCGCAACATATCTTCCAATGTCTGAATAGTGCGCTCGGCCTGTCCGTCGGACTGAGGATGAAATGTTGTACTAAGACTTACCTGAGTCCCCAATCCCTCCTGGAATGACCTCCAGAAGTTAGCCGTAAATTGGGCACCTCTGTCGGTTATAATAGATACGGGAACTCCATGAAGCCTTACTATTTCTTTAATATACAGTCTGGCATAATCCTCAGCCGAATATGTAGTCCTGACCGGTAGAAAATGTGCTGATTTCGTCAATCTATCAACGATAACCCAAATAGAATCATACCTGCGTGGAGTGCGCGGTAACCCTATAACGAAATCCATATTAATCATCTCCCATTTCCAGGCTGGAATTTGCATCTCCTGTAATAACCCGCCGGGCTTCTGATGCTCAATCTTGACTTGCTGGCAATTTGGACACTGACCGACAAATTCCGCAATGTCTCTTTTCATGCCGTCCCACCAATATAAACATTTAAGATCATGATACATTTTAGTGGAGCCAGGATGAATAGAATACCGTGCATTATGTGCTTCACCCAAAATTTGCCGCCGCAGACCAGCAACATCGGGTACACATACTCTGCCTTCATATAATAATACTCCGTCCGAAGAAATTCCAAACTGGGTCTTTTCTTTGCTGAGGGCCACATCTCTATACTGAACCAGAATGGGATCTTCGAACTGGCGCCGTTTCACTTCTTCCATAATGGATGATTCGGCAATTTCCCGAACAGAAACCCCAGTATTTCCAGAATCTGCTAGACGAACTCCAAGGCTGGCTAACTGATGAATTTCACGAATCAATTCTTTCTTGTCAGGCTGCACATCAGTCAAACTGCCCATGGACTTACGGCTAAGTGCATCAGCTACAACGTTGGCTTTTCCCGGATGATACAGAATATCAACATCGTAGTCTTTTAACAGCTCAAGCCACCTCCGTTGCCGTAGATTCAACTCCTTTTGTTTAAAAATATATTGGAGGCTCTTATGATCAGTATAAATGTCAACATGAACCCCATATAAATAATGCCGCCATATCTTCAAGGCATGAATTACCGCGGCTAATTCCAGGTCATGAGTGGGATAATTTCTCTCGTGCGGTCTGAGTTGCCGGGAAGCATAGGCTATGACTCGACCGTGCTGCATCAAAACACAACCTATCCCAGTACCAGAAGCATCACAATAAACAACATACCCGTCCGATCCTTCCGGAAGGGCTAAGACTGGAGCTGTGATTAATTTTTCTTTCAACATCTGAAAGCTGCGCTCGCAGGCATCAGTCCACTGGAATTTTGCTGCTTCGAGTCGCCTTCGTCGGTGGTGCCGCAATAGAAGCAAAATTCTCCACAAATCTTCTATAATATCCGGCTAACCCCAGGAAGCTGCGTACCTCTGTCGGTGTAGTCGGCTCCGGGCCAATTTCAGCACAAATTTCGATCTTCTGTGTATCGACCCGAATACCATCTGCTCCGACAATATGTCCCAAGAATGCCACTGAGGTCAACCAGAATTCACATTTGGAAAATTTGGCATACAATTTCTGCTGTCGAAGTGTGCCTAGGACTGTCCTCAAGTGATCTGAATGCTCCTCTGCCGATCGTGAATAGACCAAAATATCATCAATAAACACAATCACGAACATATGGAGGAATGGCCGAAATATCCGATTCATTAAGTCCATGAATACCGCGGGAGCATTTGTTAGCCCAAAAGACATTACCCTGAATTCATAATGCCCGTACCGGGTCCTGAAAGCAGTCTTCGGAATATCAGATTCCCGCACCCGTACCTGATGATAACCAGAACGCAGATCTATCTTCGAAAAATGTTTAGCACCCTGCAGCTGGTCAAATAGATCATCAATCCGGGGAAGGGGATATTTATTCTTAATAGTCACCTTATTCAGCTGCCGGTAGTCGATACACATTCGCAGCGAACCATCTTTCTTCCTCACAAATAATACCGGCGCTCCCCAGGGCGATGTACTAGGTCTGATGAAGCCTTTGTCCAATAAATCCTTTAGCTGCTCTTTCAATTCTTTCAACTCTGCCGGTGCCATTCTGTATGGAGGAATAGATATGGGCTGCGTACCTGGCAACAGATCTATAGTGAAATCTATCTCCCGTTCAGGGGGAAGACCTGGAAGGTCGTCTGGGAATACATCAGGGAATTCATTTACAACCGGAACTGACTGGAGAGAGGGCGTCTCTGCTTTAGTATCGTGCACACGGACCAAATGATAAATATAGCCTTTCTGGATCATCTTTCTGGCCTTAAGATACGAAATAAATTTACCCTTTGGCGACGCGGTGTTACCTGCCCATTCTATGACTGGTTCTCCTGGGAACTGAAAACGAACTACCTTTTTTCTCGCGCAACAACATTGGCATAACAGAAGCTAACCAGTCCATACCCATAATGACATCAAATTCGATCATATTTAATTCTACCAGATCAGCTTTGGTGCAACGATCACATATAATCACAGAACAATTTTTATATACCTGCCTGGCTATAATAGAATCACCAACCGGTGTCGCTACTTCAAATGGCTCAATAGGTTCAGAAATTATTCCAATTTTATTAGCAACAAGCGGGGAGATATATGATAAAGTAGAACCAGGATCAATTAAAGCATACACAGATCGAGAGAAAACCAGCAGTGTACCTGTAACAACATTCGGCGAAGCTTCCTGGTCCTGGCGGGTAGCCAATGCATATATGCGGTTCGAAGGACCGCTAGAATCTGAAACCCCGCCACGGCCTCGACCGCGGCCCGCCGGTGGCGGCGCACCTCATCCCGGAGGACGTGTAACTGAAGGAGTAGAGGATGAACCTGCGGCTGATCCCGTCGGTCGAGCTGTACTACCAGAACCGCCCGCCATCGGACAATCACGCATAATATGGCCCTGACGGCCACAAGAAAAACAGTTCCGGTGGCTCGGTAGCATCCCCTCGGATGTGATCTCCCACAATAAGAACAACGGGATGGGTGGTCCGGACCGACCGGAACCTCCGCCATCCGCGAACCCCGCACTTCGGAACTCGGCCGGCTCCGTACGGCCCCGCACCATCAAATCGCCACCGGTGGACCGTGTGCCCCGCCCGACGGAGGAGGATATCCGTCCGACCGCCGTGATCGGGACCGTCCGCCTCTAAAATCCCCGAATATCCTGCAAATTTGGCCCTCTTGGGCGGCCTCCTGTCACGATCTCTAATAGACTGATCTGCTCGATGTCGGTCCTCTACCCCCTGGGCATAAGCCTGTAACCGGGCGATGTCCATATCAGTCTGGGACGCCATCGCCATGCAGCAGTCAACTAAATAGCGATCCAACCCCGACGCATATCGGTGCATCCGATCGGCCATATCTGCCACTAGAGCTGGTGCATATCGAGCCAGAGAATTAAACTCCATATTATACTCGCGAACACTCCGACCCCCTCGTCGTATATGCAAATCTATCAACCCTCGCCCTCCTCAACTCCGGGGCAAAAAGTGACGAAGAAAGCAAATGCGTGAACTCATCCCACGTGGCTGGGGGAGCACCCTCACCCCTGGATAGTCCCCAAGACTCGTACCAATTAAGAGCGACATCCCGTAGTCTATGTGCAGCTAGCTCGACAGACTCGGTCTCTGAAGCCCTGACCAACCTCAACGAGCGCTGCATCTGCTGGAGAAAGTCATGGGGGTCCTCCTCGGGCTTGGACCCGAAAACTCGGGGGGGACCGCATGTCGCAGTCGCGGACTCTCGCACTATCACGTCCGTCATCATCATCACCCCTCGGCCCGCGTCCACGAACTCTGTCCCGCTACCAAAGTCGTCAACAACTGCACCGCCTCCCTCAACGTCCTATCCTCTCGCCCCGGCCGGGGAGCTGGAGGCGCGGGTGCTGGAACTGCTGAGGGGCCTGCTCCGGCCGCCCCCGGTGGTGGAGTGGCTGACCCCTCTGACCGGAGCACAACACCGGGTGTAGTCTGAGCACGAGCCCGTGTAACTCTCGGTGCCCGACTAGACTCTCCTGCCCTCTCCTTGCCCTTCGGGCGGCCGTTGCCTTCTTCGGAGGCATCACCGAAAAATATAGCAATCGGTCGAAAAGGAGTCATCCTAATAGCACGCTCTATCGCACGATCTAAGATTCAAAGAAAAGTAACACCCTAAATGTCCGTAGCCTCCCGTTTATAGATGTGGTGCACAACACACCGATAAACGAGACTCTACGAGACACGGCCTGTAGACATTCCGAGGACAAACCGCTCTGATACCACTTTTGTCACGACCCAGCCCCGTGGGCCGTGACTGGCGCCCTATTTGGACGCCCAAACGGATATTCATGTCAAATCATCATAATATATCATAGCTCCGATATTATATTCATTAATTTAAACGGATATAAAAATAAATACCAATTTAAGCGGACGCGGATATAAGATACCATATCAAAATCAGAAGAGCGGCGGAATATACATCGCCGAACACATATATACACATAAGCAGACATATGGGCCGCTATGGCCCCCAGACCAAACGGGACCGCATAAAGGTACAAATCACAACAAACAAACATACGTAGGACCCTCGACCCACATAGATGACTACAGGCCTCTACAGACTCCGAACAGAAACATATGACGGGACAGGGCCCCGTCGTACCCAAATAGTCCAAATGTGCAGAAGCATATACATAACAGAAGCATATATACCAACAAACAGGCTCCCGAATCAAAAGGAGCAATCCAAGATAGCAGAGTGTGTAGCCTACACTGGCGGGTCTCCCGGACGTATATCGCCCTGCGGGCATGAAACGCAGCCCCCGAAGAAAGGGGGTCAGTACGAAAGAAGTACTGAGTATGTAAAGCATAGAGTACAGAAATCCAAACCGCAGGTGAAATATGAGTACAAAGAGAAATACCGAATCGAGTATCAAACCTGTGCAAAAACATATGCAAATAGTACAAATCAAAAACGTGCATAACGCTCAGGAACGTGGCTACCACCCGACACTGGTGCCACAACACAACATACTCCAGAAGGTTTCAAATCTCCGTACAAACCCCAATCATATCATATCACACATATCATATCACATACATCATATCGCGACATATCGCGTCAACAGAACAAATCATATCGTCTGCCATATCACAAAGATAACTCCATATACGGTAACCGGCCCTATGGCGAGGTCTCGGAAACCGAAACACAACATACTGCCGAATTTGTCATAAGGCGCACGATTACAAAGCCGGCCCGGGTACCGGCGAACGAAGTCGTAATCATCGGCACGAGCAGAGTAGTGCAGAAATCGTAATGCATATTAAAAATAGATTTCCAGAATGCAACACATAGTTTCATGTACATATATTTATATTAACATTGGGTAACTCAAAATAAGTATCAAATCAATCGGGATTCATATTTAAAAGTCGCGGCTCTTAAGTTATCATTTTTCGAAAAAAAATACATCGTAGGTCGTTCTCGGAAAGTCTAGTATCATACTTAGTGAAAAATGTTCAATTAATGTCATAGGATGTTTCAAACGAGCCTTAGAGTCATAGTAAATGTTTCCTTTTCATATCATACGAGCATAAGACAAATAAACCAAATAAGGAAATTTCTCAGGACCTGCGGGCCCCACCGCGGGTCAAACTGAGGCGGCGAACATAAATTATAAACATTAGGCTCCCTAAGGTCCTTCATAAGAGTTTTGGAGCAAATCAAATGCATTCGTGAAGGTTACAAAGGTTTGCGCATTTCTTTAGCCAAATATAAAGTTTATAGTTCAATAGCGCTGAATGAATAGTACTCAAAACCAAACTCGGATTTCAAGGAGCAGAACTACTCCCGAGGTTCCGATCTTAACCTAGTATGACTAGGACATGCCAAAAGAAGGAAAGGTAGGCTTTACATACCTTACGTGCGTCCTACGCTCGCTTGAACTCGATTCCCGTTTCGCCCCGTAATCTACAAATGGTCAAGTTTACCAAAGGTAAGTTATAGATTCTAAGTATTCAACTTAAGGCCAAGTTGGTCTACCGAAATTTCGGCAAAGACTTCCCCTATATATGTGACATCCCCGAGAATCATCTCGGCTCAAAATATCAACAACAACAGCCCAACAACATCAACAATCATCATAAACTACTTATGGCACAAATAGTCTTCTTTCTACATAGTTCAACAATTTCCCCCAAACTTCACATTATCAAACTAATATCAACATTTTCCATATTCATTAACTAATTCAATATTATTCAAACATATTCCAATAACGTTCCATACATTATTCATGAATTCACGTATTTCTACCAATTCCATATTCCATCCAACTCTTCCACAAACACAACAAAGCTTCCAAATCACATTGTCTTTCCTACAAACTCATCAACAACAATCATAATTAACATTTAGAACTTTCATTCCATCATTATATAAAAATCATATAAAATTCACATAAATTCCCATAATTACATACGAGCAACTCCAATGCCAATTCAAGTCATTAAACCCTTATTTGCATTACTAAGGTCACAACAACACACTTAACAAACTAATTAAACTTGAATTCATTTCTCTCCCATATCCATATGGCTCACGGCCAACACCACCAACACACACACATGCACGGCTTCACACACACATCACACTCCCATAATTCTCATCCAATTTTAATCATTCTAACATACAAACTTATTCCATAACACAAGAAGTGGAGTTCTTACCTTTTTCTTCAATTTTCAACTTTCCACAAACGTCGCTCTTTTGCTAAACTAATTATACCACGTTGAAGAGCGTCTTGAGCTTGTTAAGAATTCAAGAAGAACAAGATTTTTGGATTGAAGTTGAAGGCTTGGAAATTTCTTTTCTCTCCTTCTTTCTATTCGGCCGAATGGCCTTGTTGTTGCTCTCAAGTTTTTTTTGTTTTGTGATTCTTCTTGAAGTTTCTAAGGATGAGCATGTATATATACATGCTCTCCTAATTCATTAAAGTGTCACATGATCACCATGTGACATGGACTTGGGCCAAGATGGTTGGCCGGCCACCCCTAGGCTTGGGCCTCAATTTTTCTCTTTTTTTTTTGAGCCCAATTGATTAAAATCTCATTTTGTAATTTCCGAAACTAATTTCCGAAATTCCAATTTTGCCCTTGTCTTCTCCGATGTCTTGCGCCATTAGTTTTTCCATAAAACAACATGAACATGTTAACTAAAATCAAAATATTGACTTATAACATACAAGTCACAATTATTTCAAAATTTCCGAATAGGCGAAAACACGGGATATAACAAGAGCTCCCCAGGTCATACCCGAGATTGATCATTTATAAGTATATGAGTTTCCTAAAATTTTCTATGTGTGTGATTTCTGTAGAATATTATTCAATGACGGTAACGGGAAATTTAAGAGGATTAAAGACCCAGCGGTTAAATGCAAGGGCGACTGAGGGGTCCCCGTCACCAGTATAAATCTAGAAACCCTAGACGAAAGTGAATATTGAAGATTCAGAAGGGCAGTATGGTAATTGTATGGTTTAGATTGGGGCGGGACCCGCTACGAAAACTGTCTGAAAATTTGCTAAGACCTCGATTTGCCCTAGAATTACGTGACAAAGGTCGTGTGGGGGAGTGGACGTGACTATCCCAGCATTAAGACACTAAAATGCCTTAAAGTTTCGAGGTTAAGCGTGCTGGGGCCAGAGCAATTGACGGGATGGGTGACCCCCCCCGGGAAGTGTGCTAAGGTGATAAATGAAAGATGCATATCTATGGTATTGTAAATGAATTGGGGTAAGATGTAAGGTACATTGAGACGATATGTGAGATAGGACTAGCTACGAAAATATGGTTGAGGTAGGCTAAACGGAGCGTGGCAAATTAAACGCGAAAGAAGGTGGAAGGTTGAGAGAGGGAAACGCCCTTATCTTAAGAAAAGGATATGGTTAAGTAAGATTTTACTCGATGTCCCCAGTCTATAAATTATTTTGTGATGACAAGCAAATTGTGTAGGGAGGAATTGGGAGAAGGATTTAAATGAGAATTCGGAAACCTCGCGAATAGATATGCTGCAACTGTACTGTTATGATAAGGCGACGATAAGAAGAAAAGGTTATGTGCATAGGTGTAAGAAAGTAAGAAAGGGGCCTAAAGGCTATTATACAGGGTAAACAGAGTTCCGTAAGGATACAGACTTATTTGCTATAGCCGATTGGATGCTTTGATGAAACAATTCAAGGTACAAAGATTAGAGTGAAAAATGAAACGTTGACAGGGGAATTTTCGTAAGTCACGGAAGCATTAGTGAAAGTGGTCTGACTCTGATCATGATTCTGTATGTCATACTTTTGCGCTCCTAATTTTGATGAGGCTCGTCTACTATGCCTCTCGTACTTCCGAATATGATTACGTTTCGTCCGATATACCTCGTACGTCTGACTCTGGTTATGGGTCTGACTGATATACTTCCGTACGTCAGGCTTTGATTATGAATCTGCTTGATATAACGTCAGAGTATGATTCTGTCTGCTATACTTCTGTACTTCTGATTCCGGATGTGACTCCGTCTGATATATTTCTGATCCTCTAATTCTGATGAAGATTTTGTTCGCCATATATCTCATTTAAGATGGTACGAGCCGCTAGACTAATAAGGATTCTGAACAACCCTGATATGGTAACCTCGGACAAGGATAAAAGGGGTCAGAAAATGAATGCCCTTACAAGTGCTCTGATCAAATACGAATACGTAGTTGGCAAGAGGACCTCCCCGACTTCTCATGTTTCCCCTCACGGTAGATTCAACATTCGAGGACGAATGTTCTAAAGGGGGGGAGGATGTTATATCCCGTGTTTTTGCACATTCGGGAAATTTGGATATAATTGTGATTTGTAAGAATAAGGACATATTTTGATTTCATTTGGTGGGTATGTTGTTACTTATGGAAAAATATTGGTGCAAAGACATTGGAGAAGGCCAAGGGCAAAATTGGGATTTCGAAAATTAGTTTCGGGAATTACAAAACAAGATTTGAAGCTAATTGGGCCCAACAAAAATTAAAAGGAAATGAGGCCCAATGTTGTGAGGGTGGCCGGCCATGGTGTTGGCCAAGCCCAAACAATTAGTCATGTGATTAGTCACATGACTAATTAATATAAAAAGGGTGCTAAGGTTCAAGAAAATTCATGAAGCAAAAAAAAAAATTGAAGAACACCCTAGAGAGGCCATTCGGCCGAAAAAGAAAGAGAGAAAGAGAGAAAGAGAGAAATTCCAAGTCCTTTAGTTTTTATCCAAAAATCTCATCCTTCTTGAATTCTTGACAAGTGCAAGACGCTCTTCGACGTGGTATAATTGGTTAAGCAAGAAAACTACGTTTGCGGCGAGTTGAAATTTGGAGAAAAAGGTAAGATTTCTATGCTTTTGTGTTATGAAATGAATTTATATGTTATAATGATCGGAATGGAATGAGAATTATGGAATTGTGGTGTGTGGTTGCATGGCATGCATGTGTGTGAAAAGTGTATGTGGCCGTGTGTGTGTAATGTTGTATAAATAAGGTGAGTTAAATTTTATGTTGTATTCTAGTTGTAGTTGTGGTGGTCTTTATATTGGAAATGAAAGTTGAATGAATTTGGTTGAAGTTGGAAGTGGGGATTATGGCCGTGTGGGATGGAGATAGAAATGAAAATAAATTAATTTTGTTTAATATGTTAGTTTTGTTGTTGTGATCCTTATAACGTAAATGGAGGTTAAATGGTTTAAGTTGGCTTTGAAATTGGTTGTAGAAGGTTATGTCATTTTAGTATGATTTTATGATATTATGGAATTGTTGAATATTGTATAGATTGCTTGGAATGTTCTTGGCCTATGTTTGAATGATCTTAAGTTAGTGTATGAATATGGAAATGTTGATAGTGATTGGAAAGTGCAAATTTAGATTGGGAGTTGTAGCATTATTTGGAAAAGAAGACTGTTTACGTTAGAATGCATTTCTAGCCGATTGTTGATGTTGTTGAGATTGCTGTTGGTAGGGTTGTTGCTATTTTGGCCGAGTTTAATTCTCGGGGATGTTGGAGTTATAGGAAAGATGCTGCCCAAATTTTTGTAGGCAAATAAAGGCTAAGAATAAACTCCCAAAGGCATATCACTTACATTTGGTAATCTTGACCATTTGTAGATTTTGGAGCAAACGGGATTTGAGTTTAAGCGAGCATAAGGCGCCCATAAGGTATGTAAAGCCTACCTTTTCTTCATTTGGCATGTCTTTGTCACACCCTAACCTTACTAGGGTGTGATGGGCACCCGACCCTTACCTAGGGCCGAGCGAACCCTCAGACTCTTACCGCATACAAAGTCCCTCCAGACTTTTTAAATCAAATAAGATAAAATACATAGTAGATTTTTTTTTTTCAGAAATGCTTTTTCTCGTAGCTTCCAAACTGAACAAATCTATAACCATACAAAACTCAATACATAGCACAGACCGACATGTCGGCTGACGAAGCCGCTTACAGACTGACAACCAACACCCACGACGCTGTCTGCAAAGTCTCTAACATCCATCCAGGAAGCATATCATACAAACTCTGACTCGGCAACACTCCAGGAGCAAATGGAGATTCCAACCCAGCCGGAACATCTTCTCGTAATGGTCGCTAATCATCCGGGAGTACCGCGGCATGAAACGCGACCCCGAAGAACGAGGGGGTCGACGGAATATGTACTGAGTATGTAAAGCCAGAAATACTGTAACAGAATCATAAGCCAATCCAGAAGTACGGGAATGCAGCTAACAAATCATAATCGGAACCAGATGTACAGAAGTATGTCGGACAGAGCCTTATCATGATCAGAGTCAGAGGTGCAGAAAACACGTACCTTATCCCGAATATCAAAATGCTTACTTTCAGATCATAAATAGTGCCAATCAAAGGCATGCACAGGGCACAGAAATATAGTCACCATAACACAACACATCACAACATACACACGGTATCCGGGGACATATACCACGCCGGGAAAACCGGACAGATCATAACACATACACGGTACCCGGGGACAAGTACCACGCCGGGAAACCGAACACATCATAGCGGTACCCCGGGAACCGGACATGTACCACGAGAACCCGGGAACCGACCTCATCATAATTCATATACCCGGTAACTGGGGACGGACATGTACCACAGTACCCCAGAACCGTTCACGGTAACCGGAGACGGACATGTACCACAGTACTCCGGAACCGGCCGCAGTACTCCGGAGACGGACATATACCACGATTCGAGACTCGGCATATCATGCTCTACATACACGGTAACCGGGGACGGACATATACCACGGACCCGAACCGAACACATCATACAATCGAATATCCATAATGTGGATTATTTGGACGAAATGCCTATACCAAAATGCTTACACCGTAACGTTTATGTCGAATCTTTATGCCGGATACTTGTATCAAAATACTTATAACGAATACTTATATCAAAGTACTTATAGCATGATACTTTTAGTAAAGATACTTTTACCAAAATACTTACATTAGATTACTCATAACGATTTCTTATATCGAACCGCATACCCATATCAGAATATTCATACCAGAGCGCTTATGTCGAAGTACCTGTCTCCAAATGTTCATCTCAAAATACTTTTGTCTCAATACTTACGTCGGAATATTTGTATCAGAACACTCATAACGAATTATTTATCAGGTTACATACTCATATTATAATATTCATATTAGGGCACTTATATCGAGTTGGGAGCACTCATATCAAACCACTTGTATCGAACTAGTTGTATCGTAATAGCCAAATCGGAACACTTATATCGGAGGATACGTACGAATCACAACAACTCGAAACCATAACCGAAAGTCCCC
>NW_026716802.1:0-16453 GCF_029784015.1 Lycium ferocissimum | reverse complement strand
TCATTTGTCGTAGATTAACTTGCTTAGGATGCTGATTCAGATACCGTGAGTAGAGGTTCGGTTAAAGGTATGTTAAGGCTATCCTTTTTTTTGGCATGAATCCAAATGAAACGTAAACGAACATCCCAAAATAAAGACTCGTCTCATGATAGTAATAGTGTTCATGTCCTTTCCTTGTATTGTAATTGGATCATGTTATTCTGGTTGTTGAGTTCTTATTGAGACTCATGATGTCTAGTTGCTATATAACGGTATTCGAAAGTTTACCGACCTTACGTCACTTCGAAAGACCCAAAATGTTCTTCTATTGTCTCTCATCTATGTATATATATGTATATATGATACTATTACACACCTCTGAGCTATAATTGGATGGACACACCTATTGTGTGCATATATATATATATATACAGTTCATCACTGATCAGTTAGGCATGTTATGATGATGAGCCCCACAATGCGGCTTGATTTACATATGAGGATACCAATATGTATATATATGTATATGTAAGTATAAAAATGCATATCAGACACCCTCAGTGGCATTCCGAGTTTTAGGTTGATCCTCTCACCTATCTCTTTACATTGATATTTCATATATGCTTTTCGTGCCTTACATACTCGGTACATTCATTTGTATTGACGTCCCTTTTGTCGTGGGATGCTGCCTTTCATGCCCGTAGGTCCAGATAGATAGACGGACGAACTTCACACTAGGTTGCTTAGCTCAGCGGTTCTTTGGCGTGCTCCATTCCTCTAAAAGTTGCCATTTGGTGTCAGTATGCTATTGGATACATATTTTTGGTATGCCGGGGTCCTGTTCCAACCTTATGACAGTCATGACACTCTTAGAGGTTTGTAGACATGTATTCTGCACATAGTAGTGTTGGTGAACTTATCGGCCTAGGTTTGCTGTACAATTTCTATGGTAGCCGTGTCGGTCCATACATCTATATATAGATATATGCATGCTTTTTTCCTGAGAATTGTTCATGAACGGGCTCTCTTTACTCTTATACTATCATATGGAGGCCTTTTCGGCCCTTATTGTTATTAGGTTGGATTGTTAAGTACAATAGGTTAGTGCTCGGCAAGTAAAGTTGGGTGCTGGTCCCATCCCTCTGGTTTGGGGTGTGAAATCCTTGGAGTTAACATTTTATTGGAGGGCACTGCTATCATTTCAAGGTTTCCCACTTTATAGCTGCTTCACTGTATTGCTTGACACGTCTAGTCAAGTTTTTAACATTGGGAAGTACGCATACTATCTCTGTCAATCTTAATGCCTCTACAAAGTGGTGTCCGGTACCCACATTAAAGCCCGACTATATAAGGATTCGCGCAGCGTAGGGACCATTCGGGGCAAGCACTCCCTATCAAGGGTCTTTCCATACTCAAGCCTCGAATCCGAGACCTATAGTTAAGGGAGGAACAAGCCCATCTGCTGGACCACATACTTTGGTTGTATAAGTAATAAAATTTTGCGAGAACATTTTTTCAAAAAGAGTTTAAGTTCCACGTGTTGACGCGGTAAATAATATTTACATATTCATGTCACTTATAATGCAATTATAAGTGATTTGTTAATGAGCATTAATTATGTAACCTGATAATAACAGCAATTAAACTTCTACACGAATTAAATCAAATTAATAGAGAAGAAATATTCTACACTATCGGTATATATATCTTAAATATTCAAAATACAGTTAATTAATTCATCAAGTTAGAGTTGATGAATTATACAACTTCTAAAATTGTTTAACTTCAGTACTGTCTCCATTTCTTGGAATTGGGGTTAAGCTTTCCTTGTAAACTATGACTCTCAAGCTCGCAGGAAAACCATGTAAATTAAGTTCCTTGACTTCATCAAAATTAACATCATAGGCCATCAAATGTCCACTTTTGTTTTGAAGAAGCAATACATCATCCTTCCAAACTGTTAAAGGGGATTCAATAGAAAGAGGTCCAATTGAGCATATCTTTATCCAAGACTCCTTTTTATTGTACTCCCTCATTATCCATATATCCATCAAATTTTCCGTTGGATTAGTCGACATTGGATCAGGGTAACAAATCAACGTCATAGACTTAAACAAAATCACAAGGCCATAACACTTTCCATCAAACCAATGACAGGTATCAGGTATTTCCATATAGTAAAAAGTTTCGGTGCTCATTCCAAAACAAAGAATTACTGTATCGTCTGCAATGGCAAACCAATGAAAGTTACTCTTGTAAACTATCTCGGAACAAGGCGACCAGAACACCATAGGCAGTTGTTGATCATTGAGTTCTCTCCAAGAATCAATTGACATGTCATAAACCTCAACTTTCATATCTTTATCACAAGGATCCTTGTATACTTCCGATATCCTAACAAACTTGTAATCATTTGCAATCGAGTCAAATCCAAACCCAAGACCACTAATTGAACGTCTGAAACCATGCGGAATACCAAAAGGACAAGGTGGAATTGTTCTGTATTTTCTAGTTGTTGGATTAAGCAAGATAGTGGTCAGGGAATCTGTCAAGGCTATTAAGCCATTGGAAGGACCAACGAGTTGATGAAAAACACAGGCGCTCGTGGTGGTCAGATATGGAACATCTGCATCTGGAGAAATAGGCTTAAGATCATTAGCATCATCACCGGAAAAAAAAGACAAGACACTTTTATAAAGGTTGGGTTCATCTTGTTTGAAGGAACGCTTTAAGATGATCAATTCATCCTTGGCGTTGGTTGTACGATTAAGATGAAGATTAATGAAAGTGGATGAATTAATCATATTGCAAAAGGTTGTACAGATGCATTTGAATCGCAGTAGAGATTTTACTGGAAGCATTAGAAGTATATATATCACCAAATCTTCCGGCATTTCCTTCATGATTATGTCCACCATCTTTGGTTTTGTGCTCTGTAATGTGCATTGCATTAGATTCCTACCTCCTTTTCTTTGGATAAAATTTATTCTTCTTGCACGTTAAGCTTCCGAACTAATTACTCGCTAAATTTGTCGTTTCATGGTGTTGGGAGTTTGTGGTGTATCATTTTTCTTTCACATAGAGTTCTAAGGACCTGTTATTTCATGCCACATCACCCGGAAAACGAAATGCTTCTTTTTCGACAAAAATAGCGGCACTTTTATAGAAGAGTATTAAACATTGAAGTTGTGGGATTTATTAGCATGAATTCAAATTAAAAAATTTAATAATTCGTGTTTCGTGCAATTTCTGTATAAAGAGTTGGATAAGATGTCAATCACAAAATTTTAAGTAAAACTAATCAACCATTTTGTATTACCACTTTTTTTTTGGCACGCGTGTTGCACGTAAATGCTGGTTTATGGCGATATTATAAAATAATATTAATATTATTTAAGTATAATTTTGAGTAAATAGTTATACATGAAAATATAACATACAAGTTTCTTTGAATAATTAGTGTACATTATGGAATGGTGACTTATGTCCCGAAGTCAAAATGATTGGATATGGTCAGAATCTACGAAGATGAAAAGTCAATGCTTAATTCAATACATATGATTATTTTTCTTAATTAATTTAATTTTATGAGATTCAAATATTTAATTAAACATATCTTATTTAATATTTTCTTATAGACAATATTTTTGTTGTATGTTTTTTTCATCCCCAAAAAAGATAATTGTAGAAAATTTTCTCCCCAAAAGTGGAACTCTTGTAAACTTGAAAATGTAGAGTTGAATTTCACTAGCTTTCACAATTTTAAGAAGACGGAAATGTATTTTTAACATGAGGAATATCACAATTATGACAATATAAAATGATAAATCTAAAATGCCGTTATATATAACTACATTAATAAAAGTTATTTATTCTAATTTGTAAAAAATATATAAATATGATTAATGATAAACTTAAACCTTTACCGATTAAATATAGTTATAGTAACAAAAGTTTATATCTATATATATATATATATATATAATTACTTTATGATTACTCATGGATGGAAACTTTCACACACTTACTGATAAGACCACATATCTTTATAAGTATGTTTTATGAAGAACGAATTTGAGCTTTTTGTATACGATAAAAACCGGATATATGCAAGACCGGTGACACCGGGGCCGAGGGTAAGATCAAATGAGCATGAGTATGATCAGTCTTTTCTTCAGACCGGGGGATTGCACCAGATGTGGCTGATCCGAGAAAAGAGAAGTAAATCTGTTGGTCCAGTGTCTCCGGACCAAACTCTGCGTTGCCGTTAGCCCGGTTTCGCCAAGTCAAGTTCTCATGGCCGTTAGTTCGGTTTCTCCGTGTCCGAATTGAACGTGGTCGTTAGTCCGGTTAACTAGCTGCGGAACCGCCACGCGTCAAGACCGTTCTGCCATTTTGTACTGACAACCGTACGGGTGTCAGACCGTATGGTCCTATCTTACCCTTTTAGGTTTTCTTTATTCCAAAAGGGCTTTGTGTAGTATGTGTTTACCTCGAATTTAGTTAATGAATTGAATTTATAACTGAGGTATAGGATATGTGGATGAACTTTAATCTATTTTGGGTTTGATATGGGTTACATATGTGTTACACCTCGAAAAATTTTCCGCTGATGCACAGTGAATAGATTAACGAAGAGCACGAAGTATATGGTATTTCAATAAGTAAGGAATGACATTTGATGACCCTAATTAAGATTTCAAAGACGTTTGAGGTAGGAGAAGAAAGTTTGCCAAGAGAAGGCAAGGCATACGATATGTATCGGAAAGGATTTACAAGTAACAAGTTAATGATGATTTAATGATGCTTTGGAGAAGAGTTATAACGTCCCTTAGATTGCTAATGAGGTGATAAACAAGTGTCAAGAAGGTTCCATAAGGATTGGAGATCAAACGAGTCAACCAGAATGAATTCGAAGAATCGGGCATTATACGACCCAACATACTGGCCGTATAAATTATACTGGCCGTATGTTTGGCCGTATAATCAGCCCGGATTAGAACACCTCACTGGACCAAATCTACGGCTAGACATATGGTCAGTAAAATTTATACAGACCGTATGTTGGTCCGTAGAAATGTCGACGCATTTTGTGTTATTAATAAGGGACCAAGTTCATTTCATTTTATTTCCTCTTCACACCCCTTCTCTCTAGAACTCATTAGAATACTTCTCCACACTTCTCCCACAAAAATTCAAGAGATATTAGTGATCAACTTCATCAAACGAAGTTAATCAGAGTGTAAGAAACCCATTAAAGTTCATCCAAGACAAGGAATCCAAGTGAAAGTGAAACTAGGGTTTTGCTCTGGCCAAGTGTTTCCACCAAGGTTCATCTTCTACACCATCTAAGGTAAGTTTTATGGTATTTTCATGTTGTTTAAGGTATTGAGAAGTTGGAAACACTTGGATTGTAGAATAATATAGAAAATAAGTCTTCAATGTGAGAATAGGTGATGTTTCCGTGAGTAGCAGCTTGGGTTGAGTAATGATTCTTGCTATGTCATGATTATAATCATGTTATAAATGATATTGAGAACACGAGATAGACATTGTATATGAATGAATGTAATCGTGTGCTATGACCATGGATATGGATGATTGGAAGTGAACTGAGAAGTAACGGTAATGTAGGTGAATAAAGACTATTGTTATGATGTTACGAATGTTATTATTGATGTTTGGGAGTTGATATACGATATGGAGGAAGTCGTATAAATAAAGGAGATGCTGTCCACTTTTCTCTAGCTTTAGTCATGTATGCTAGCTATCGATTTTCTAATGTTAGTATAACTCTAATGAAGGTAGAAACGTGAGCATTGAAGGAGAACGTGCAAGTAATGGAATAGTTGAACGGAAAGGTATGTAAGGCTAACCCTTCTTTCATAAGGCATGGTTCCTTGGCCAAATATCTATTCTTCTATGGGCCTATGATGTCCTCCAAATGATTCTATCTTTAAAAGCTACTAAGCTCATGATTCTCGATATGTTACGATTGTACTAAATTCCTTATATGATGAGTAATCCTCTATGGATAGATGTAATGAACGACGATGGTAATGATGTCAAAGATGCTTATGAGCTCCTATGTATATGTGTTTAAGCATGACTATTATGAAACTCCGAGCTTATATGGCTGGGTAGAAAATATATATATATATATATATATATATATATATAATGCGCACACACCACCGGCCACAGTACGGACAACCCCGAGCCTTCGTAGGGCAGGGTATGTATAACCTTGAGCCTTGGTAGGGCCAGGTATGTGAAACACCGAACCTTCATGGTCGGGTATGCTATGTAAATGCTATGAATATGATATGAATATGAATACGAATATGAATGGAAATATGAATATGTAAATGAATACGAGTATGAATGGAAATATGACTACGAATACGAATATGGATATGGAATGTAAGTGAGTACGGAAACAGATACGGATGTATGTACACAATCACGCATTAGAAATGGGAAGTCCCTACGAAAAGCAAGTTAGTGTTTATAACGATGATACTACTACCTCCCTTCCTATGCTATTTCTTATGTTGTCTATTATGCTTTCACAATGATGTTGATCATGCTTTACATACTCAGTACATTCTTCATACTGACGTCCTTTTGTTTGTGGACGGCTAACGTCATGCCGCGCGGCGACGTGGAGCGGCACTTGATCCATAGCTTTATTACTCGTGACTACATAGCGGAGCTCCATTTCATTCGAGCTACAGAGATTTTGGTATTTATTCTTTTGTGTATATATTTATAGACATGGCGGGGTCCCCGTCTCGCCTATATGATGTGACATACTCTCAGCAGGCTCGTAGACATGTGTATATGGTTAGATGTGTTTGGCCTTGTCGGCCTATATTTTGAATATCATTTTGTTAGCCTCGTCGGCTTATGTACATCTATATGGGCAATGTTATTGATGATGATGTATATGTATTGTTGCCCAATGAAATTAGTATGAATAATAGATGGAAAGTATAATTTAGCTATGGGGCTCACCTAGATGTAAATATGAAAGTATGATAAGAGGTGCCGGGTGGGTTAGCACGGTGCCATCGCGCGTCTCCTCCGGTTGGGTCGTGACAAAAGTGATATCAAAGCAGTTCTGTCCTAGAGTGTGTCTACGAGCCCTATCCAGTAGAGTCTTGCTTATGGGTGTGTTGCGCACCACACTTATAAACAAGAGGCTGCGGGCATTTTAGGAATGAATGACCTTCTTTCTTCATAAGATCGTGCGATAGAGCTATGATATAAGAACTTCCTTCTCCTTAACCGTGTGTTACATATTTTCGGAGGCCTCCGTAAAGAGAAAGGCTACGGCG
Organism: Lycium ferocissimum; assembly: GCF_029784015.1. Taxonomy (NCBI): domain Eukaryota; kingdom Viridiplantae; phylum Streptophyta; class Magnoliopsida; order Solanales; family Solanaceae; genus Lycium; species Lycium ferocissimum. The sequence goes on along the minus strand of NW_026716802.1, from coordinate 9,134 downwards.
GCGAAAGGCAAGACAAATGGCGGAAAGTAAACAATAAAGAGCATCTGCAGTTGTAGAGGAAAGTGAGTCCCGCAATGCGGCTCAATATCAATCCTCCCATTCGGGCCTATTTCTCGAGGAGCGCGAGGGAGCCTCGGCCCCGGCTCAGCCCTCAACCGGATGCTTCAGCCAAGATGTAAAAGAGGCTATTCATTTACTTACTCAATTGGTTGCTGCCCAGACCCAGCGGCAGGGTACAGGGCAAGGTGGTAGGGCTGTTAGTGCAAGGGCCTATGATTTTATTAGCTTGAACCCTCCGAAATTCTTTGGATCAAAGCCGGATAAGGACCCTCAGAATTTTATTGATGGAATGTTGAGGACACTTCGGTTGATACATGCTTCGGACACCGAATCGGTGGAGTTAGCATCCTATAGATTGAGGGATGTTGCGGTTCATTGGTACACGGTTTGGATGGCTTCACGGGGAGCCAATGCGCCTCCCCCGGTATGGCAAAAATTTGTAGATGCCTTCCTCCGACATTATTTGCCCCCAGAGGTTCGGCGAGCTCGGGCCGATAAGATCTTGAATTTGAGGCAAGGAAGCATGAGTGCTTTAGAGTATAGTCTCCGCTTAAATTCTTTGGCTAGGCAAGCTTCGGCCATGGTAGCAGATATGGGTGACCGAGTGCACCGGTTTGTAAAATGCCTAGGGCCACATTTGATGGATAGGTGCTTGACTGCGTCCCTTCAGGACAACATGGATATTTCACGCATCCAGGCCCATGCTAATAATTTAGAGAAAGCCTACAACAACAAAGAAGTGAGCGTGAGCATGATAGAGGGTATAACAAAAGGGCTAGATCTTCGGTCCGATGAGTGAGTTTAGAGGCGGGCACGGACATGCGAGCTTTTGAGGCATTCAGGCCATTCTATGACTAGTGCGCCTCCATGATTTTTAAGCCAGAGATTTGATAGATCTACTCATTCCGAGCCGAGTCAGAGCTTTTCGGAATCTCAGTTTAGGGGTGATTCGGGTCAGGCGAGGCCACCCGTACAATGATGTTCCCGCCGTGGAAAGTTACATTGGGGGGGTCGGTGTCGAATGGGTTCGGAGGTTTGCTATTCATGTGGTCGACCAGCCATATTATGCGTCATTGCCCCTCGCCTGGTGGTAAAGGTAGGACCCAACCATCAGGGTCGGTAACCGGATCTTCGTCATTTATACGCCCTAACGGGCCAGGTTCACATGCCCCAGTCAGCCATGGTAGAGGCAGAGGGAGAGTCCCCAGTTCCAGTGGTCCTCAACACCGTATTTATGCTTTGGCTGGATACCAAGATCTTCGTAATAGCTAGCCGAGTATATAAATGTTGTATAGTTGTGATTTGTGACCATCATACTATGGTTGACTTACATGAGTTAAAAATGATGGATTTTGATATTATTATGGGCATGGATTGGTTGGATTCTTGCTATGCCAATGTTGACTGTAGAATGAAAATGGTTCGTTTCCAATTTCTGGGAGAACCAGTTTTAGAATGGAAAGGAAATACTGTGTCACCAAAAGGTAGGTTTATTTCCTATCTCAAGGCAAGGAAAATGATCACAAAAGATTGTATTTATCATGTAGTTTGGGTTCAAGATGTAGAAGCTGAACCGCCGACTCTTGATCGCCGCTCCCTATAGTGAATGAGTTTCCTGATGTATTCCGGAAGAGCTCCTTGCTCCGGGAAAGAGAGATTGATTTTGCTATTGACGTGTTGCCGCACACCAAGCCTATATCTATTCCACCTTATAGAATGGCTCCGCAGAACTGAAAGAGTCAAGAAGCAATTGAAGGACTTGCTTGAGAAAGGTTTTATTAGGCTTAGTTCTTAACCGTGGGGAGCACCCGTGTTGTTTGTCCGAAAGAAAGATGGCTCCTTGAGAATGTGCATTGATTATCGACAGTTAAATATGGTGACAATCATGAACAAATATCCGCTTCCAAGGATTGATGATTTATTTGACCAATTACAAGGTGCCAAATGGTTTTCAAAGATAGATTTGAGGTCCGGGTATCATCAAGTGAGAGTTAGGGAGAAAGATATCCCTAAGACAGCATTCAGAACAAGATATGGCCATTTTGAGTTTCGCGTAATGTCATTTGGGCTAACTAATGCACCAGCAGTATTTATGGATTTGATGAACGATGTGTTCAGGCCCTTCCTAGATTTATTTGTGATTGTAGTCATCGATGATAATTTGGTGTATTCTAGATCCGAGATAGAACATGCGGATGATTTGCGTACTATCCTTAGAGTTCTTCAAACTCGAGAGTTGTTTGCAAAATTTTCTAAGTGTGAGTTTTGGTTAAACTCAGTGACATTCTTGGGACACATTGTTTCAGCCGAGGGTATTCGGTTAGATAGCCAAAAGATTGAGGCCGTGAAGACTTGGCCAAGGCTCCAAAACTTCCCACGGAGGTTCGCGGCAATTTTCTCGGGCTTAGCAAGGTGTTATTACAAGAGATTCGTTAAAGGTTTTTCTTTTATTTATGCACGACTCACAAAGCTAACCCAGAAATCAACAAAGTTTCAATGGACAGATGCTTGTGAATATAGTTTCCAAGAGCTAAAAGATAGATTGACTTCTGCCCTAGTCCTGACACTTCCAGATGGATTGGAAGATTATGTTGTTTATTGTGATGCTTCAGGCATTGGGCTAGGCTATGTGTTGATGCAACATGGTAAGGTGATTGCGTATGCTTCAAGGCAATTACGGAAACATGAGAAAAATTATCCAACCCATGACCTTGAATTGGGCACAAAGTGATTCATGCATTAAAGATGTGGAGACATTACTTGTATGGTGTTCATGTGGATATTTACACGTATCATAAGAGCCTTCGATATCTACAAGCAAAAAGAGTTGAATTTAAACAACGACAATGGTTGGAATTGCTAAAAGATTATGATGTTGATATCCTATATCACCCGAAAGGGGCAAATGTTGTGGTCGATGCTCTTAGCCATAGATCCATGGGAAGTTTGTGTGATGTAGGACTAGAGAAAAGAGAAATGGTGTCACGACCCAACCCCGTAGGCCGTGACTAGTGCTCGAGCTGGGCACCCAAACCCATCCATTAATCCGAGTCACATACAGAAGGCTTATGCGTATACAAACATCGACACTCGTCTCGCATTATCTCAAACCGCTCAAACACAAACATATGCATATATCGGGAAGCTTTACAAGGCTATCAAATGGCGCATCGGCCCAAAACATATACAAGCAAGCCGACAAGGGCGCCATGGCGAACGGGATCGCCCGTAACATATAACATACAAATACACTCCAATAGGCATAACCCACATATACGTCTACAGACCCCTAAACAGACCAACTGAATCATATGACGGACAAAGGCCCCGCCGTACTCCCCGAACAAACAAATACATATGCAATGAATCTGATATATACCAAAATGTGGGCTCCGAACAAAGCGGAGCACTCCAAATAGAGAATAGGTGTCCTAAACTGGCGGATCACCGAACCGTACGTCCGTACGCGGCATGAAACGCGGTACCCCCGAAGAAAGGGGGTCAAGACGGAATATGTACCGAGTATGCAAAGTAAGATATACGATAAACAAATTTGAGTCATAATCGAAACAAGTACGTTAAAGTAAGTGCATATCCAAAAATACCAAAATGATTATTTTCAAAAATACAAATCATGCATAGGACTCGTAAAATATAGTCGCCGCCCGTCATTGGCGCCATAACACAAAGACAACACCGTAAAGTTTCAAATCTCTATATCCCCACACACATCATAACACATCATAACACCATACACAAGATATCACCAAATATAAGCGGAACCGGCCCCTCTAGCGATAGGCTCGGCGAACCATAACACAAAGATAACACCGAGTATAACATAGTGCACACGACAACATAACCGGCTCGTGACTCGGCGAAAGACACAACGTAATGCACGAAAGTAGTCGGTAACCATATGTATAAAATCATTATCATAGACTCAAACGATAAGTAAAATAACCATGCTTGGAAATCGGATAATAGTCATACCAAATTCTTTCAAAAGTCATCGGAGTTACATAAAGGAAAAGTCGTTGGACCCACGGACGGTGTCGACCCGAGTCGGGCCCGCCTATGGAAAACATACTCATCATACCCCATAAAATCTCCTACGAACATATCGAAGCAATCCGAGCCTTTCGTGAAAGTTACGGTCGTTCGTAGTTACTTAACTCTTTAAAAATAAAACTTTGTACGCAACGTTTGGAAATCAATTATTCCAAAGACATAAGGGCCAATATTTCATCACATCAAACATACGAATACTAAGAAACAATTAAGAATCATAGACATGCTCGGATTGCGAGAATAGAATTTCCTCGAGGCTCGTGTCATAGCCTATTTGTAACTAAGGCATGCCAAAAGAAAAAAGGGTTGAGCTTTACATACCTCGTCCGCTCTCAAAGCTAATCCAACGCAAGCTAATCCCAACCTACGTCTCGGGCTCCCCAAGGTCTACACGACGCCAACGAATATCAAATATTAGCTATAGACGTTTAGGCATTTAATTCCAAACTAGCACTTAATTCTACAGAAATTTGGGCGCATTTCCCCTAATAGGCCAACCCCGAGAATTTAACTCGCCAAATCAACAACAACAACACCAACAACCAAACTAGCAACATCAATAATCAATCCGAAAAGCAATATAACATTAGTAACCCTCTTTTACATCATTCAACAACATTCATTATATTCAATTCAACGGCTTACATTCAAGCCGACATCAACGCTCATACATTCCAATACTAACCCGAACCCATACCAACAATATTCAAAGAAATTTTAAAAAATTCATACAACATTTCAAATATCCCAAACAACACCCCAACTTACCCGAAAACTGCCCAAACCCGAGAACCACATCCATAACACATCCCTCACTTCCAAATCATGATTTGCACCAACAATCCACACTCTAACAATGTCATTCTCATAAATATAAAAATTACATTAAATGCACACAATCCTCCAAATCAGCCCATACAATTACAACATCAATCTTGAGTCATTAAACTCTCATTTCTAACATAGAATCCACATAACAACAACAACCAAAACTCTAAGAGAATTAATTCATTCTTTGCCACACATGAGAGGCTACATTCGGCCAACATTCCCACATACAAGGTTCATGATTTTCATTCATTTCAACACACTACAACAACTAAACATGCTACATAGGACTTAGTTCATCACTCCTACACAACACACACATCACACGGCTACATACCAAACACACGGCCTCAACTCCAACATACCATATTTCATGATTTTCATCCATTTTGGCATACTACAACATGAATACATCATTCACAACACATAAAACAAGATTAAATCTTACCTTTTCCCTTCAACTTCACAACTAGGCTAGGGTTTGCGATTGATGAAACGAGTGATCTATTGGCCCAAACAACAACTCCACGTTAATGAGGGACCTCCAATGTTACACCCCGTACTTCGTACGTTGGAATATTCTAAGTTGGTTGCGACGAGTTATGGACAAGATTTTCAATTTTCGGTTTTGTTGATTTTGTCTCGATACATAAGTCGCATATTCATCTTTTGTGGGTATGAAGTGTTAAGGGTAAACTTGGAATAAGGAATTTGGGGTTAAAAGCGAAATATGAAAAGTTAGACATCTTATGAAAATTTTGGGACCAAAAAGGGAATTATGGAAAGTTGGCTATTATTGGAAAAAGGCCATAAGTGGCCGGCCATGTGGAGGAATAAAATGACTCATTTAAGTCATCTTCATCTTTTCTTATCCCTTAGAAACTTCAAGAGAGATGAAGAAAGAAAAGAGAGGAGAAACGGCTAAGGGAGAAAAAAATGGAAGACCAAAAATTGACCATGGAAAATTATTTTCTTCCATGTCTTCTACCCTTGGGAAGGTGTTTATTAGCATGGAATGATTGTTGGAGCTTGCAAAGCACCCTTTCATGCAAGTTGAGGCCTAGCCGTGGTGAAGAAGTAAAGAGAAGGAGGTAAGATTTTATCCTTATTTTCTTATATTATGGATGGTTTGTGTGTGTTGTGAAGTGTGGAAATGATGGAAGTGATGAATATGTGGATTTTGTAAGGGAGCCGTGTGTATATATGTGTGTAGCCGTGCATGTTTGTGGTGTGTTAGACGTGATTAGTCAATTGTATTTAGCTTGTTGTGTGTTGTTGTAATGTATTGAAATGAATGAGAATCATGGAAATATAGAAGTTGAAGTGTAGTCGTGTATATGTATGGGTGGCCGAGCATATGTGTGTGTTGTGTAGGAATGAGAGTAATTGAATTCAACATGTTTATGTGTTGTTGTGATGTGTAGAAGATGAATGAAACTCATGGAATGTTGTTTATTGTGTTGGCCGAAAAATAGGGGGTCGCTTGGTGTGCATGAAATGAATTAATGTTATCTTGTATTTTGGTTGTCGTCGACATGAATTCTATGACATAAAATGAAGGTTAATGATCCAAGTTGAAGCTAGGATTGTTGTGGGCTGTTTTGTAGGTAAATATGATTTTTATATGTTCTTTTACAATTGTGAAGATCATGTTGTAATGTATGGGATTGTGGATGAAGCGTATGAATTTGAAGGAAAGAAATGTGTTGTTGATTGTTTGCTTGTATTTAGAGGGATTCGGGTGGCATGATACATTGGATGGGCTGATTTGAATGTTTTGCGAATGGCTTGGAATGCTCTTAAATCGTAATTGAATGGCCTCGGATTGATACTTGAATGTAGAATCAATGATGTTGACTTGGTTGCACAAGGTTCAATTGAATAAATGGAATGTTGTTGAACTACGGGGAAAGGGATTATCAATGATAGAATGCGTTTGAAATTATTTATTAATGTTGTTGAAATTGTTGTTGGTTCGGTTGTTGTCGATAATTGGCCGAGTTAAATTCTCGGGTTGATGGATTTATAAAGGAAATGCCGCCCAAAAATTCTGTAGAAGAAGTAATGGTTTGGAGTTAGATTCTTTAGCGCGTATGACTAATGTTCGATGCCTATCGATGTTATTGTAGATGTTGAGCGTACCGAGGTTTGAGTTCGGATTAGCCTAGGAAGCAAACCAGGTATGTGAAGCTTACCCTTCTTTTCTTTTGACATGTCTTAGACGGATTAAGGTATGACATGATTTGTGCCTTGGGGTAACTCCATTCGTAAATTTTGAGTAGGTTTGTGATTCGTATTTGCTTGACGTTGGCATCCTTGGTATGTTCCGTATGTCTTGGATATGATTGAGTTTGAAGTGTTGCGTAAGCGATTTTTATATGTTTCTTATTATTCGTACCCTTAATGCAGTCGAGTTACGATCCTCACGTCTTTTGTATGACTAAACTTCTAAGGTTGCAAAAGCGTTACGTTTTCAAAAGAATTTGGTTTTAAAAGAGTTTTGTTTTCAAAAGAGATATATGCCTAAACGACTCCGAAACTTCAAACGTCCGTAACTTTTGCATACGACCTCGAAACGCCCCAAAACATAATATGTAAGTTCATAAGACATCACTCTCCCTACCCTCGTAGTCGGGCTCGGACGGGGGTCGGCACCCGTCCGTGGGGCCCGCGGCTTTTCTATGCTACCTTTATGAATTTTTCGGGAAATTTAATGCTTTCTTCATTATGACTATTTATTTATGTATTTGTCGAGTTGAAATAAGGATTTTATGTCCATGATTTTGATACATAATTGTGGTTTCTAAAATTCAGTTTGACATGTTCCCGAGCGAAATTCGGAAGAAAACTTGATTTGACTATGGTTTGGATTTTCAAAAAGAGGGTTCGTTTTGATAATTCGATTGAGTCTGTGATGATGTATGATGTGCGTGTGGTTACTTACGATCTGTTCGTGCGTTCTGTGTTACCTCTTTCACCGGATCCCGGGCCGGTATGTGATCGTGCGCACTATGATATATTCTGAAGTTATCTTGTTTACGGTTCCCGAGACCTCGCCATAGGCCGGGTTCCGTTTATGAAGTTATCTTTGTGATATGGCTTATGATGTGTTGTGATGATGTGTTGTGTTCGGGGATACGGAGATTTAAAATCTTCTCGGGAGTTATCTTGTGTTGTGGCGCCGAATAGGGTGGCGACCACGTTCTGTCCGCCGGGTCCTATGGACCGCATTTGATATGTGATGATGTATGATGAGTTTGTTCTCCGATGATGAGTTTGATCACCGATGATGAGGTAAATCCCACATCGGTTAATGTCATTCCATGTGACAGATTATGATGCGTTCGGTATGAGTATGTATGATTTGTGTGTCGGATGTAAGTACTTAGATAGTTGGGTTATTACGACTTCACTTTCGTACTTCCTACTTTAGTTATGACCTCGTTTGATGTATGCTATGCTTTACATGCTCGGTAGATATTTCGTCCGACCCCCTTTCTTCGGGGTCGCGTTTCATGCCACGCAGTACCCACGATGAGTCGGTGATGCTAGCGAGGGTGCTCCAGTTGGATTGGCGAGCTCCATTTCCTCCGCAGTGCCGCCGAGTCGAGTACTTTGTATGGTGTTCGAGGTTATGATAGAGACTTTGCAGACAAAGGTGTCGAGTGTATGATATGTCGGGTCTGTTTGTAAGCGGCTACGTAAGCCGGTGTGTTTGTATGTATTATGTTACCGATGTGTTTGGCAAGCGGCTATATAAGCCGAGGTACTGTTATGCCTTATATTGCAGTTTTCATACGATTGCAGATTTTATTTGGTTTGAAAAAAAAAACGAGAGGCATGTTTGTTTTCTGAAAAATTTTCATTACGTGTGTATGTTATGTTTTGTGGGCCCAAAGGTGGTCATGAGTGTTACGTTAGTCGGGCCGGGTTCGCTCGGCCCTAGGTAAGGGTCGGGTGCCCATCATACCCTACCGGAAATTGGGGTGTGACATCCAATTAGTGGATTTGCTTGAAGAAAATATTTTTGTGATGGCTCAATTTGGACTTCAATTTTTTTGGTCTTGGCGGAATGGCCCTTTCAAGTTCATCCAAGGTTCTCTTTTTTCTAAGTGTTGAATGAGGAGAAGATGACTTAGTAGTCATCTTTTGTGCTTCATATAAGACTTATACAT
>NW_026716801.1:0-15675 GCF_029784015.1 Lycium ferocissimum | reverse complement strand
TACCTCTTGTTTATGAGTGTGGCCGGGCTTCACACCATAAAAAAGACTCTGCCGGACACGGTCCGTAGACAATCCGAGACGAACCGTCTGATACCACTTTTGTCACGACCCAACCCCCAGTCGCGTAACGACTAGGCCCGATCCGGCACCCGTATGCACACCCATTAACCCGAAATAGCGAACAAGTAGCTTACCGTGTACAAATTACAAATATTTACGGAAAAGTGGAACGTCGCCCTTGGAAGGATGCCACAAATGTACAAATATACATATCGTTATCATAATCCGACGGATAATATCACAAATAAGCCGATAAGGCTATCATAGTATAGGGGGACGCCTAAATCACAAATTACACGAGACACGGCCGAAACGGTGAATACCCATAACCCACACATATGTGTCTACGGACCTCTAAGAGTCATAACAAAATCATATGACGGGACGGGGGCCCCGCCGTACCCGTAACAAACATATGCATATATATAGACGGGATCAAGTATAGGCTCCCGAACGAGGAGCGCTCCAAAGTAGTGAAGCGGGGAACTCCCGACGGATCACCAAAATGAATACAATGTACATGAAATGCGAAGAAAGGGATATATATATCATAATGCAAACCAAAAGTGTCACGCCCCGATTTCGAGGGACGTGAAGCACCGAACCCCGTACACCGGAGCGAACCCATCCTCCTATCACACGCATAAATTTTTTTTTCAAAACTCAATACCGAAAATTATAAAATACATAATGAGGCTTACAAACTTGACAAAATCGTAATTACACAAAACTCATTACATAACACACATCGACATGTCGGCCGAGCGTGAGCCGCCGTGACATCGACACATCATACCCACAACATCGCAAAGTCTCTAATGCCATCCGGAAGACACAACGTACATACTCGGACTCGGCAGGTGCTCCAGAAGGAATTGGAGCTCACCAATCATGCTGGAATATCTTCAACTCATCTGTGGGTACCTGCGCGGCATGAAACGCAGCCCCCGAAGAGCAGGGGGTCAGTACGGAAAATGTACTGAGTATGCAAAGCCAGAAAAACTATAAACAAAATCATAGTCAAACCTGAAATAATCAACCATAAACTCGAAATACGATTTGCAACGAGACGAACCTTAGTCGACCGTAAGTAGAAGTATAGCGAGACCTTAGTCGTAAACATGGCTACCGAAGTACATCCGACGGAGATCGGAAGTACGAGAGAGCACGTCAAAACGGAGTATATACGGAGGTGTGTCGACCGGATCCATAGTAGTGAGCGGATGTACCATCATATGTACCGATCGCAAACCATGCGAACGTACGAAATATCCGACAAATCATACGTAATCGGGATACGAACGAGCATAATGTCAAGACGCGGATCGTAGTGTCGATCGGAACATACGTATCGGAGACGGATCATCGACATATATCGACGTAGAGAATACTATAACAAATCGGGTTCATACGAGGACGAACATGCGTCAAAATCATAAATCATACGTGTATGTAGATAACGTCAAAATCATAAATCACATATCATATAACGTGTCCCGGCCCTTTACGATGAGGGACTCGTAGATAAAATCATGCATCTCGAATCATTTATACATAACGTGTCCCGGCCCTCTAGTGCGGGACGCGGTGAATAATAATCATGTGCCATCCTCGCCACCATCCCCATAACATCACATCATAATATCATACAAATAACGTGCCCGCCCGCCTACGAGGGACGCGGTGAATAATGCAGAAGGTGCGCACGAGAACATGTCCGGCCCGGACGCGGTGAATCATAATCGTATCGTGCGACGTAACGCACGATAACATATCATGAACCCGGCCGGGACGCGGTGAAAGATACATTGAGCCTTGCACGAGCGAGTAGTGCGAAACATATGCATATAAATCAAGACTCGACAAACGAATATCACTTACCAATATCCGAGGTTCAAAAACAAGTTTCGATCGGCCTCTACCAAACGTTGGGATTATCACATCAAAACGCCGGGCGTATCATCGGGTGGTCGAAGCATATTATATCGAGCGGACATTCCAACGCAAAATCCGGATCATACACGACGTCGGGAACATTTAACTTACGGAACATTCGGGGGAACGAAGTGATAAACATACCCGGTTACCATACGTACGCACATAAGGGAGGTATCGAGGATTGTGGGCCCACTTCGCACAAAATCAAGATAACATACAGAAGTTATGAGCGTTCGTACTTACAGAACTCTTTTTGGTACAAGACCTTCTCATACTTACTCATTTATCAAACATATTAAAGCTTAGTGATACCAACATGCTTATATATGACCTAAATCAAAATTATAAACAGACTCAGAAATCAGGAGCGGAGTTACCCCAAGTACACATTATATCACAACTTATTAGCTCTAGGACATGCCATAAAAAGAAAAGGTAAGCCTCACATACCGTTTCGCCTCCTATTTGCTATTCTTAATCATCCGAACTCGTCAATCTACATTTCAAAGGATTCATACTACGTTAGTCTCTTCATTCCACATTTGTTCCGAATTCCAAACCAAATTATTTTATATTTTGCTAAAAATCGGGCAAAGATCTCCCCTGTTTATATGCCTAGCCCGAATTCTCAATCCAATAACCAACAACAACAATGGCAACCCCAACATTAATAACATAATTTCCATGCCAAATTATTCCATAGAACAGCCCACACGCTGTTTCTCAACTTTCATAATTAATTCATCGCGTATACGCTCATTTAATCACGCTCCCTTCGTAAATAAGCCAATATTAACACAAATAGAAAGAAATACATACCTTTATCACGTTAATAATATTGCATCTCCACTTTTTCACCTCAATTTTATGCCACACACACACCACCATACGATTCTGCAACGAAAACTATACGGTATCTGGGCCGAAATTTGAGAATTATACCTGGTTTAGGCCAAAATTTGATTGTGGAATGGTTGGGGAATTTTCCAGAATTTTTGAAGTGTTTTTGGGTGTGTTTGGTCGAAAATGAGGGGGTTTACCCCTTTTTATAACGTTCTGGGTTCTGTCCAGAACCATCCGTAAAACCTTCAGCGCGATCGCGCCTTCTGGCGCGTTCGCGCTGTGTTAATGCCTCTCCTTCTGGGCGTTCGCGCCCCTTCCTGGCGCGTTCGCGCAGAACCATTTTTCTGCCTGGACCTTTGTTCAGTAAAATGGTCATAACTTTTGATCCCGACATCGTATGAGGACCCACGACCTATGGTTGGAAAGATAATTCAATTATCTACAACTTTCATTCTTGGTGGTTTTCCAAATTCGAAACTTATAATGCATATTTTACCCTTCAAAGTCAGATCACCCGAAAATGCTTCCTTAAATTGCCTTTTTGGAGGGCTTACACTCATTTTTAGCTTATGGGTCCTTCTTAGGACTTGCTCAACTCTCCATGTACTATTCATATGTCTCTTCATATGTCCTTTATAAAACTCCGATGTGTGGGCCCCGCTTGTCATGCAACAACGGACATTTCCCATAAAGTGTTTTATGGACCAATTCACTTCATATGACCTCCAAATGTCATATACATGATATTATTGTATTCTTACCATATAAAATCGACCCCAAACTTGATTTCCAAAATTTTGTTCGGCGCCTTCGCGCCACGGGGTGGCGCATTCGCGCCGCATTGGCTCCACGGCCTTCGCGCGTTCGCGCCACTTCCCGCGCGTTCGCGCGGCACCAATTCTGCGGTCCGCTAGGCCAACTTGCAATGTCCATATCTCCTTTCATGACTTTCTCTAGAATTAATGCGAAATTACCTTCTTGCCCCTAGCCTTTTCACAAAATTACCATAATACCATTTTGCCAATTTCCTTTTTGCCCTTGGTCTTTATCAATATTTCCACACTAATAATATTTTCCAACGACTTACACATTATAACGGAACCGAAAAATGACCTTGCCCTGAACTTTCCGCCATTGTCTCGAAATATCCGAAAGTGCAAAATGCGAGGTGTAACATCCTTCCCCCCTTTTAGAACATTCGTCCTCGAATGTTCAACTAGTCCTACAGGCTTTCATAATCACCTGGGGGGGGGGGGGGGGGGGGTCCTGTTACAGCTTGAGCGTCCTTACCAAACGTATTACAATACCAGTTGTTTCTAACTTCCCTTTTGCACTTCTCTCACCCGCTTCCCCCCTTTTTGGGGCACACTTATACCATTGTACTCATCCATACCCTTATATCTTTTCATTCCTTCTCAGATCCTAGCCTCCAAATTTCATGCGATTCTTATTCCTTAACACACTTTATTCTTGTTACCTACTTTCTTTCAAAATCTTACTCTCCTTACTTTTGTTGTCACTTAAATTTCAGTGCTCTTATTCGATCACTGGTTTTCCCACACCGTAGCACCGGTGGCTGGGAATCACATACTCACCGATACAGTCACATATGGGGTACCGTATGCATTCATACACATTCACATAATCATCATTGCCTAGCCCACAAAAATACTTCCCAACACTATTCAAGCCTATACTAATTCCAGAACTGTAACGTACTTCCTGTCCCTTTTTCAGCCTCGCCTGTGGCATTCTATATGACCTGTTGTAGTTTTCAATCATTCCGTACATATTTAATTTCCTTTAGGCCACCCTGGATTGTCGTTTGTCTCTTATACTCAAATTCATGAAATTTCTTCATACTTCCCAGGGGGTCACCCATCATGAGATTGCTCTCGCCTGAGCACGCTTAACTTCGAAACTTCAATGGATTCCGATGCCTTAGGGTTGATATAATCGCGTCAACTTTCTTGTACGACCTTTATTACATAATCCGGGGCAGGTGAAAGTCTTACATACTCCGGAACATGTTCGTAACACGTCTTTTCCTGCAAAATTACTGTTTTACCCTCTTCCGTCCTTACTATTCCGAATCTGCCCACAACAATTCCCAACAACATCTCACATATCATACCACCTCATATCAGACCATGTTACGTCGTATAATATCATGTCATGCCAAATCATAGCCGTACAGGGCTTCCGGTTTCTGATAACAGAACAAATACGTCAAAACTTACCTTCGTAACTTTCCATATCCTCGTTCGTCTCCTTCCGCCGTATGTAAGGCTTACATGTGGGATCCGATTTCCCTATGATCGGGCTCTATCGCACGATCTTATGACGAAAGAAGGTCAACAATCCCTAAATGCCCCGTAGTCTCCGTTTATAAATGTGGCCGGCTTCACACTATAAACGAGGACCCTACCGGACACGACTTTGCGAGACGGCCCTCGGACCGACCTCGCTCCGATACCACTCGTCACGCCCCAATTTCCGAGGGACGTGATGGGCACCCGACCCCATACCCGGAGCCGAGCGAACCCACAGACTCCTATCACACGCATAAATTTTTTTTCAAAACTCAATACTGAAAAATTATAAAATACATAATGAGGCTTACAAACTTGACAAAATCTGTAATTACACAAAACTCATTACATAACACACATCGACATGTCGGCTGATGGAGCCGACGGAGCCGCTGACAGACTGACACATCATACCCACAACACTGTCTGCAAAGTCTCTAATGCCATCCAGAAGACACAACGTACATACTCGGACTCAGCAGTGCTCCAGAAGGAATTGGAGCTCACCAATCATGCTGGAATATCTTCAACTCATCTGTGGGTACCTGCGCGGCATGAAACGCAGCCCCCGAAGAACAGGGGGTCAGTACGGAAAATGTACTGAGTATGTAAAGCCAGAAAAACTAAAAACGTATAAACAAAACCATAATCAAACTAGAGTACGAAATATGACCGACGTAACCGTAATCGGACTTAAATAATATTTGCAACGGACAAGACCTTAGTCGTAACCGTAAGTACGAAGTATACATAGCGGACGAGTCGTAACGAATCGAGTCGGAAGACCTGCGGACGGAATTAGGATCGGAAGTACGGAGACACGTCAATCGGGGTCCCGGACGTACGAGAGGTGTGTCGACGGATCCATGTCGAGTCGGACGTACCGACGTATATCGGACGAATTCGTAAACCGAGCGGATACGTGACGTAAATAACCGACAAATCCGAATGTCGTAATCGGGGATACGTACGAGCATAATGTCGGACGCGGACTCATACGTGCGATATATCGTACGAGAACATACGAATGCCATGAGACGGATCATACGTGCGTACGGACCATACGGACGTACGGAATATTGTTACAAATCGGGTTCATATGCGAACGTAAGGATCGTACGAAACGAGATCATACCCATATGCGGATAACGATCCCGGCCCTCTTCGAGGGACGCGGTAGATCGAATCATATATCGATATGCATGTAATCGAACGCCGTAGCGTACATATATCGAACCCGGCCCTCCGGTGAGTGGCGCGGTAACGTGTCCCGCCCTCTAGTACGGGACGCGGTGAATACGGATCAAATGCCATCCGGCCACCACCCCATAACATCACATCATAACATAATATCATAAAACGAGCCCGGCCCGCCTATGAGGGACGCGGTGAACAATGCGAGAGAGGTGCACGATAATGAACCCGGCCGGGACGCGGTGAAGCGTACATAACGTATCGGTGCGGCGTAATGCGCACGATAACATATCGAACCCCGGCCCGGACGCGTGAAAGATACATTGAGCCTTGCACGAGCGAGTAGTGCGAAACATATGCATATAAATCCGGACTCGACAGCACGATTCACTTACCAATATCCGAGGTTCAAAAACAAGTTTCGATCGTCTCTACCAAACGTTGGGATTATCACATCAAAACGCCGGGCGTATCACCTCGGGTGGTCGAAGCATATTATATCGGAAGCGGACATTCCGACGCAAATCCGGATCATACACGACGTCGGGAACATTTAACTTACGGAACATTCGGGGAAACGAAGTGATAAACATACCCGATTACCATACGTACGCACATAAGGGAGGTATCGAGGATTGTGGGCCCACTTCGCACAAAATCAAGATAACATACGAAGTTATGAGCGTTCGTACTTACGTAACTCTTTTGGTACAAGACCTTCTCATACTTACTCATTTATCAAACATATTAAAGCTTAGTGATACCAACATGCTTATATATGACCTAAATCAAAATTATAAACGAGACTCGAAATCGGGAGCGGAGTTACCCCAAGTACACATTATATCACAACTTATTAGCTCTAGGACATGCCATAAAAAGAAAAGGTAAGCCTCACATACCGTTTCGCCTCCTATTTGCTATTCTTAATCATCCGAACTCGTCAATCTACATTTCAAAGGATTCATACTACGTTAGTCTCTTCATTCCACATTTGTTCCGAATTCCAAACCAAATTATTTTATATTTTGCTAAAAATCGGGCAGCATCTCCCCTGTTTATATGCCTAGCCCGAATTCTCAATCCAATAACCAACAACAACAATGGCAACCCCAACATTAATAACATAATTTCCATGCCAAATTATTCCATAGAACAGCCCACACGCTGTTTCTCAACTTTCATAATTAATTCACGCGTATACGCTCATTTAATCACGCTCCCTTCGTAAATAAGCCAATATTAACACAAATAGAAAGAAATACATACCTTTATCACGTTAATAATATTGCATCTCCACTTTTTCACCTCAATTTTATGCCACACACACACCACCATACGATTCTGCAACGAAAACTATACGGTATACGGGCCGAAATTTGAGAATTATACACGGTTTAGGCCAAAATTTGATTGTGGAATGGTTGGGGAATTTTCCAGAATTTTTGAAGTGTTTTTGGGTGTGTTTGGTCGAAAATGAGGGGGTTTACCCCTTTTTATAACGTTCTGGGTTCTGTCCAGAACCATCCAGAAAAACCTTCGCCGCGATCGCGCTGCTCGGCCGGCGCGTTCGCGTCGTGTTAATGCCTCTTTCGGGCGTTCGCGCCCCTTCCCGGCGCGTTCGCGCGTAACCAATGGACCTTTGTTCAGTAAAACGGTCATAACTTTTGATCCCGACATCGTATGAGGACCCACGACCTATGGTTGGAAAGATAATTCAATTATCTACAACTTTCATTCTTGGTGGTTTTCCAAATTCGAAACTTATAATGCATATTTTACCCTTCAAAGTCAGATCACCCGAAAATGCTTCCTTAAATTGCCTTTTGGAGGGCTTACACTCATTTTTAGCTTATGGGTCCTTCTTAGGACTTGCTCAACTCTCCATGTACTATTCATATGTCTCTTCATATGTCCTTTATAAAACTCCGATGTGTGGGCCCCGCTTGTCATGCAACAACGGACATTTCCCATAAAGTGTTTTATGGACCAATTCACTTCATATGACCTCCAAATGTCATATACATGATATTATTGTATTCTTACCATATAAAATCGACCCCAAACCTGATTTCCAAAATTTTGTTCAGCGCCTTCGCGCCACGGGGTGGCGCATTCGCGCTGCATTGGCTCCCTGGCCTTCTGCGCGTTCGCGCCACTTCCCGGCGCGTTCGCGCAGACCAATTCTGCGGTCCGCTAGGCCAACTTGCAATGTCCATATCTCCTTTCATGACTTTCTCTAGAATTAATGCGAAATTACCTTCTTGCCCCTAGCCTTTTCACAAAATTACCATAATACCATTTTGCCAATTTCCCTTTTTGCCCTTGGTCTTTATCAATATTTCCACACTAATAATATTTTCCAACGACTTACACATTATAACGGAACCGAAAAATGACCTTGCCCTGAACTTTCCGCCATTGTCTCGAAATATCCGAAAGTGCAAATCTCCCGCGAACGTTTCGAGGCGATCCGAGCTCGTCTTTGAAAGTTACGATCGTTCGTAGTTACGGACCGTTTTGAAATAAAAGTCTTTATGAAATATTTGAAATCAACTCATATAAAAGCATAAGGATCGTGATTCGACTGTATTAAGAGAGCCAACATTAACAGATGAACAAGAATCGCACCCAAGCTCGGATCTTGAGAATGGAGTCACCCCGATGCTCGTATCACAATCTACTTACGACTAAGACATGCCACAAGAAAGAAAGGGTAAGCTTCACATACCTCGTCCGCTTCCTAGATTAATCCAAACTTACGTCTTGGCTTCTCCAAAAGCTACAATAACATCATTAGACGCAAAGATTAGTCATACGCACTTAGGAATCCAATTCTAGGCTAGCGCTTTATTTACAAAAATTTGGGCAGCATTTTCCCTATAAATTCAACATCCTCGAGATTTCAACTCGGCTAAATCTTCAACAACAATACCAACAACCATTCTAACAACATCAATAATTAATTCGAAAGGCATTCTACCATCAATAACTCTTTTCTACATATTTCGACGACATTCCATTTTTATTCAACTCAAGCACTTATATAATCAAGCCAACATCAATGCTTACATACATTCAAGCGCTAATCCGAAACCATTCAAACAAAATTCAAAAATATTTCAACGAAACCACAAAGTATACAAACGGCCCAACCATTGTACTACATAACCCGAAGTCTTCCAAATTCAATCCAAACTACGACAACACATTTCTTTCTTCCAAATTCATAAACTACATCAACATTCCACACATTAACAACATTAACCACAATAATACAAAAGCTATATTAAAATTACATTATCTTCTCCAAAGAACCTACAAACGATTCCAACTTCCATTTAAATCATTAAACCATCATTTCCATTATGGAATCCATGTAACAACAACCAAAAGCATTAAATAAAATTAGTTCTCCACTTCTACCCAACACCATACCCACACGGCCACAACTCCAACATAACTATTTTCATAAATTTCATCCTTTTCCACTTACTACAACATGCACAACCATTCATAACATATAAAAAGAGGATTAAAACTCACCTTTTTCTCTTAGTTCTTCAACATGACTAGAGTTGAGAATTGCAAGAACCAAGGATTTGCTTGCCCCAACAATTGATCCATGTTGTTTAGCACCTTCCAAAGAGTAGAAAACATAGAAGAAATAATTTTTTGATGGCTATTTTCTTGACCTCCATTTTTCTCTCCTTGGCCGAAATGGCCTTCATCTTTTTCTCCGCCATTTTTCTTGAAATTTCTAGGTGCTAAGATGATAAAAATGATGACTTAGTCATCTTTTATTTCCCTATTTAACTATCCATGTGGCCTTGGCCCACAAGTCATGTGCATGGTCACATGGCTTTTAATTTCATGAAAATTAAGTCTCCAAATTTTCACTTTTGGCCCCATATTTCATGAAACATTAGTTTCCATAATTTCACTTTCAACCCCAAATTTTTCTTATTCCAAATTTACCCTTAACACTCCATACCAATGAAAAGATGAATATGCAACTTGTGCATTAAAACAAAATCGAAGGTCAAAATTCTCAACCTCGTACCCCGAAATGGTCTTGCGCTTAACTTTTCATGGTTGGCTCGGAATGTCCCAACGTACAAAAATATGAGATATAACATTGCTCCTCCAGCGATATGGGACGAGTTCGTGGAGGCCTTTCTTGGCCACTTTCTACCTCCGGAGATGAGGCGAGCCAGAGTTGATAGATTCCTACATCTGAGGCAGAATGGCAGGAGTGTTCGAGATTACAGTCTCGAGTTTGATTCGTTGGCTAGACATGCGCCCACTATTGTAGCTGATATGGCTGATAGAGTGCATCATTATGTGATGGGGCTGGATCGTTACTTAGTTGATAGTACGTATGATAATGGCTTCTCAGCCAGTTATGGACATTGCTTGGGTACAGGCTTATGCACAGGGGGTAGAGGATCAACACAGGGGGCGTCCGTCAGAAAGAGATTATGATAGAGGCCAGCATAAGAGGGCTAGATCGGCTGGCTATCCGGGTGAGTTTCGAGGCAGGCAGCCTCAGCAGCAGTATAGTAGATATCCTTCTCGGCCCGACACGGAGTGTGCCCCCATAGTTCCTTTGGTAGGAGCTTTGATAGCACGGGGTATTCGGGGAGTTGGTCGAGGAGCTCCAGGGCTTCAGGTTCACAGATGCCCAGGAGTTCGAGTCAGTCGAGGCCACCTTTGCCTCGGTGTTCTCGGTGTGGTAGGCCCCATCCTGGGGAATGCCGTCTCGCTACTGGTGCTTATTTTTCTTGCAGCCGTCAAGGCCATATTATGAGGGAGTGTCCGTATGGGGGTAATCTAGGTGGTACGGCTCGGCCCTCTTTGGGTCGATTCTTTGGTTCATCTTCTTCGTAGCTATGCGCGCTATGGGGCGGGGTATTCGGACACCCGGCCGTGGTAGAGACCGTGGCGGAGCTTCCGGTTCTAGCGGTCCTTCGAACCGCATATATGCTTTGGCTAGTAGACGGAGCGAGAGGCGTCACCAAAATGTGGTTACAGGTATATTATCGATTTTCTCACGGGACGTATATGCATTGATAGATCCAGGCTCCACCTTATCATATATATCTCCCTTTGTTGCTAGTAGAATCGGAATAAAACCTGAATTGATAGAACTATTTGAGGTAGCTACACCGGTAGGAGACTCTGTTATAGCAAAGCAAGTATATAGAAATTGCTCGGTGGATATATATAGTCGTCATACCTTGGCAGATTTGATAGAGTTAGCTATGACTGAGTTTGATGTTATTATGGGCATGGATTGGTTAGCTTCTTGTTATGCTAACGTTGATTGTAGAAACAAGATAGTTCGGTTTCGAGTTCCCGGGAGACGATTATAGAATGGTAATTTGGGGAATACGGCATCGTGTCCTTGGGTAAGTTTATTTCATACCTCAAGGCAAGGAAGATGGTTAGAAAGGGTTATATTTATCATACGGTTCGTGTGCATGATACGAAAGCGAGAGGTACCGACCCTTCGGTCGATTCCGTAGCTAATGAATTTCCGGATGTATTCCCGGAGGAACTTCGGGTCTTTCTCCCGAACGGGAGATAGAGTTCACTAAAGATGTGTTGCCGGATACTCGGCCCATATCTATTCCTCCTTGCTGCACTGCGAAGGCGAAAGAATTAAAGGAGCAAAACTGAGGGATTTGTTAGAGAAAGGCTTATTAGGGCCCGGCCACATCACCTTGGGGAGCACCGATCTGTTCGTGAGAAAGAAAGATGGGTCGCTGCGGATGTGTATTGATTATAGGCAGCTGAACAAGGTGACCATAAAGAATAGATATCCCCTCCCAAGGATTGATGATTTGTTTGACAAGTTACAGGGTGCCAAGTGTTTCTCGAAGATAAACTTGCGGTCAGGTTATCATCAGGTGCGGGTAAGAGAGGAAGATATCCCGAAGACTGCATTCAGGACCCGATACAGGCACTATGAGTTTCGGGTGATGTTTTTTGGGCTGACAATGCGCCGGCGATGTTTATGGATACGATGAACCGAGTATTCAAGCCGTTCCTAGATATGTTCGTGATTGTATTTATTGATGATATTCTGGTCTATTCACGATCGAGAAGAGGAGCATGCGGATCGTACGAGGACGGTACTTGGGGTGCTCCAGCACCGAGAAATTGCATGCTAAGTTTTCTAAATATGAATTCTGGTTGACTTCAGTAGCATTCCTGGGGCATATTATTGGAGCTGATGGTATTCGGGTAGATACACAGAAGATTAAGGCCGTAAAAACTTGGCCTAGACCTATGACACCTATTGAGGTACATAGTTTTCTGGGGCTAGCAGGATATTACAGGAGATTTGTGGAGAAGTTTGCTTCGATTTCAGCGCCTTTAACAAGGCTAACTCGGAAAGGCGCTAAGTTCCGGTGGACGGATGCTTGTGAACGAAGCTTCCGATTCTTTGAAAGACAAGTTGACTACGGCTCCGCTTTAACTCTTCCCGAGGGACCGATGGTTATGTCATTTATTGTGATGCTTCCGGTGTTGGGCTAGGTTGTGTATTAATGCGACGCAAGCGAGTTATAGCCTATGCCTCCGTGCACTCGAAACATGAAAGAAATTATCCTACTCATGATCTGGAATTAGCAGCGATGATTCACGCTTTGAAGATATGGAGGCATTATCTATATGGTGTGCATGTTGATATTTATACAGATCACAAAAGCCTCGGGTAATCTTTGAGCAGAAGGAGCTGAATTTGCGGCAGAGAAGGTGGCTAGAGTTCTTGTGAAGGATTATGATGTCGATATTCTATACCATCCAGGGAAAGCAAACGTTGTAGCGAATGCACAGCGCGTAAGTCTATGGGCAGTTTGACCGACGTGCAACCAGAAAGGAAGGGAATAGTCCGTGAGATTCATCAGCTAGCTAGTCTTGGAGTCCGTTTGGCTGATTCTGGAGATAGTGGGGTTTCTGTTCGAGGAGTTGCTGAATCCTCTATCATGGAAGAGGTAAAGCGACGTCTACGAGGACCCTATTGCAGTACAGTATAGAGATGCAGCCCTTCAAAAGGAGAAGGCCCCATTCGAGGTCACACACATGCGAGTGCTACGATATGCGGGCGGATTATGTGTGCACGAGGTTGCGGGTGGCTGCGACAACAGGTTATGGGAGAGGCACATTATGCCCGTTATTCTATTCATCCGAGGTCAACAACAATGTATCTTGACCTCAGATGCTTGTACTGGTGGGATGGCATGAAGAAGGACATAGCAGAGTTTGTTGCTCGTCCCGACCCGTTGCTAACAAGTTAAGATCGAGCATCGAAGCTTTGGTGGATTATTACGGGAGATGGAGATCCCGACTTGGAAGTGGGAAGCAATTAATATGGACTTCATTAAAGGTTTACCTCGCACTCCACGGAAGTATGATTCCATATGGGTGATTGTAGATAGGCTGACAAAATCAGCCCATTTTCTTCCAGTCAGGACTACCTATTCAGCTGAGGACTATGCAAAATTATACATTAAGGAGATAGTAAGACTTCAGAGACTTCCCATATCTATTATATCAGACAGAGGTGCTCAGTTTACAGCTAACTTCTGGAGATCATTCCAGGAGGGATTGGGGAAACAGGTGAATGCGAGTACGCATTTCACCCTCGGAGCGACGGACGGGCCGAGCGTACTATTCGGACGCTAGGAGATATGTTGCGGGCAGTGTTATTGACTTCGAGAGGCGGTGGGATGATCATCTACCACTTATTGAGTTTGCCTATAATAATAGCTACCATTCAAGCATCCAGATGGCACCGTATGAGGCTTTGTATGGCAGGAAGTGCAGGTCACCTGTTGGCTAGTTTGATGTTAGGGAGACTAAGTTAATCGGCCCAGATATGATTCAGGAGGCTATTGATAAGGTGAAACTTATTCGGGAAAGGTTATTAGCAGCTTAGAGTTGACATAAGTCATATGCAGATAATCGACGTCGACACTTAGAGTTCCGAGGTTGGTGATTGGGTATTCTTGAAGGTGTCACCATGAATGGTGTAATGAGATTCGGCGAAGGGGAAGCTTAGCCGAGGTATATTGGGCCTTATCTCATTGTTCGTAAGGTAGGCAAGGTTGCCTATGAATTAGACCACCATCGATGCGGAAGCGATACACTCAGTGTTTCATGTGTCTATGCTTCGCAAATGCATTGGTGACCCTTCTAGGATATTCCCCGTGGATGATGTCCAGGTGACGGAGGAGTTATCGTACGAGGAGAACCTTGTAGCTATACTGGATCGTCAGGTGAGAAAGCTGCGTACTAAAGACGTCGCCTCCGTTAAAGTATTGTGGCGGAACAATAACAGGGAGGAGATGACTTGGGAAGCAGAAGAGGAAATGAAGAATAAGTATCCTCACTTGTTCCCTATACCTACAGGTAATCTAAACTCCTCGTTGATTTTATTGGTTGGTAAATAAAGCTATATGTTATAACAATAAGAGAGACTCCCCCCGAAGTCCTTATAAGACCTTGTGAGACTAGTTTAACATTCGAGGATAAATGTTTTAAAGGGGGGAAGGATGTTATATCCCGTATTTTTGTACATTGGAATATTTTAAGCTAATCGCGATAAGTTTAAGGACAAGACTATTTTGTAATACGAGGTAGAGACTTTTTATCTCCGATTTTTATTAATGCATAATTGCTTATAAATTTTAATTGGTATGGAATTATTAATGGAGATTAGGGATTAATTAACCATGACTAGATTATTAAGTGGGGATTAAGTTTAATTATTCATTAATTGGCCATTAGTGGCCGTGTGGGCCCCACCCATGGCATGGCCAAATTTGATTGGCTCAAGCCATGAGTGGGACATGTGCCCAACATATAGGCAGAATATAAATATCAATTGGATGACTAAGAGCTCATTTCATCAACTTCACAACTTAGAAAATGTTATATCCCGTATTTTTATACAATCGGGAAATTTGAAATAATTGTGGCTTTTAAGAGATAAGGTCATATTTGATTTTTATTTAACATGTAAGTTGGTCATGGGAAGTATTGGTGTGAAAAATGTCGAGGAAGGCTAAGGGCAAAATTGGAAATTGGGAAAATGGTTTCATGAATTACGGAAACTAGCCACAAATAATTGGGCTTGGAAAAAAAAGAAAAAAAAAGAGGCCCAAACCACAAGTGTGGCCGGCCATGGAGGAAAAAAAATGGGCTATGGCCCATATAAAGAACCATGTTTGATAATAAAGAAGAAAGCGGGGGCCATGTGACACTTAGAATTTTCAAGAATTTTCAAGAAAGTAGAGAGGAGAAAAACAAGACAAGAGGA